>NC_048598.1:178847396-178961126 GCF_003668045.3 Cricetulus griseus | reverse complement strand
CACAATTTTCACTTTTATTGTTTTATTAATAAAGAAGCATGTTAATAGAGGTGGTCACTGGAGAAGATTTTGTCAAGGTATGGTAAACAATCCAGCAACCTAAATCGGCATCACTTCATGCACAGTTGTGATTTTGAGAATTTGGTAAGACTGTGTCAACTGACAGACACTCAGATTGTTTGTTTCTGAGCTAGTCTCCAGGCTGGTCCTCTGTGTCATCTCAGCTTCCTGCTCCTCCAGGTTTTCTGACACACTCAGGATGTGGTTGCAACACTGTATATCTTGCACAGTAATAGACAGCAGAGTCGTCAGATGTCAGGCTGCTGAGCTCCATGTAGGCTGTGCTGGAGGATGTGTCTGCAGTCAGTGTGGCCTTGCCCTGGAACTTCTGATTATACTTTGTATCACGATCTCCAGGATAAATCCATCCAATCCACTCCAGACCCTGTCCAGGCTTTTGCTTCACCCAGTGCATAAAACGATCAGTGAAGGTGTAGCCTGAAGCCTTGCAGGACATCTTCACTAAGGATCCAGGCCTCCTCAACTCAGCCCCAGACTGCTGCAGCTGGACCTGGGAGTGGACACCTGTGGAGAGAAAGGCAGAGTGGACTTCAGTGTCACCTGAGTGCGTGACCTCTCCTCAAGTCGGGAACTTGGTGCCCATTACCTGTAGCTGCTGTCACCAGGAAGAGGATGATCCAGCTCCATCCCATGGTGAGGACCTGTGTGCTCAGTGACTGTGGAGAGGACACTGGTCATATGCTGGTCATGGTATGGACTTCCCTTATTTACCACCATGGACTCACATCATTTGCATATTCATGAGGCAGTTTTTTTAAAGATAGGCAACTAGTTTAGTTGGAGAAGACAGGGTAGGGGACAACTAGCTCAAACAGCAGGATGCTGATTTCCACATCCTCAACATGTCTCAGGAAGTAGCCATTCCTGAGACCTATGCAGACCCTGTGGAAACATCAAGGCCTAATCTCTCAATTTACAAATAGAATCCCAACCTGAGATACTTATCCTCTTGAAATAAAATGTTTCTCAGGTCGGGTAATAATTGTGTCTGGAAATTTCAAAAATTCTGAAATCAGGAGAACTTGCCATCTTCTTTCATATACAAAAAATTAATATTTGCTTTTCCAGGAGGTTGCAGCTGTGAATTGTGTGTGTGTGTGTGTGTGTGTGTGTGTGTGTGTGTGTGTGTGTTTCCTTTTCTTTTTGTCTATTTGTTTTCTTCTATAGGGATAAAAATCATTGTATACTTGAGAGATATGGAGGTGATTAAGATCTGAAAGGAATAGAGCAGTAAATTTATTATCTGAAACAATTATATGAAAAATTAACTATCAAAAAATCAATAAATCTTAATACACCAAATAAGAAAATAACAAATTATGCCATATTTAGCAAAACATATTTAACTGTGTCTTAAAATTCAAGACTTCACATATCAACTACAATAGATGTTGTTCAGAAAACAGACTTTAAAAGGATTCCTCAGAGACTATGGTGTCACCTCCTCTCTTCAACTCATTTTTGTCCTGATGATTTTTTGATCCATTGTGACCTCTGTTGGTCCTGAGCACACCTGCATGTTGGTATGTCTTGGCTTAGACTCAAATTTCACTGTGTAGCTTGAGCACTAACACATCCATGCTACCACAATACACACCGAGCTCAGCTGCAGAGAAAAATTGCTCTTGTTTTCCTGGAGATCCTGCACACATGTCCCTGAGATTGGTTTTCAGTTGGGCCTCTATTATCACTAATATTCCTCACAATGCCATGGTCTTTCCTGGGGGCAGATGGATCCACATCCAGCACTACCCACTGGTACTACAGAGTCACACTCCAAAGAATTACAGCATGTAAAATCACTGCTCCTAGGAAAAATAAACATCTTATTCATGGTAGACCTGATGAGGAATGCCTTTCTGTATTCTGTGTATATATGTTTCTCTTATTGGTCAATGAATAAAGCTGTTTCAGCCAATTGACTGGCATGATTTATCCAGGCGAGAAATCCAAAAAGGGATAAAGAAACGTGTAGGAAGACACTTTAAACATGCCTCCCAAGGGCTGGCTACAGGTGTGCCTGCCTACGCCCATCAGGGTGTGGTCAAGGTGATGTCAGTGTAGCATGGTAAAGGTTTAAGGAGATAGGGAATGCACATGGTAGTCTCTCTTTTCCCTGCTGTTTTGGCTTGTTGTAATTGCCTGCCGGTTGGCTACCTAAGAAATATATATCCTGACCATCACAGGCTATGTATTAGTTATTAACTGTAATGTGAAAGTAGTACGGAGAGTCAGAGAGATGCCATGTAGATGTCAAGGAGGAATGAGACTTCGACATCACCTGTAAGGCAAGCCACATGGACATACACAGAAAAATAGAAATGGGTAAATAATTAGGAGTTTAGACAATAAGAAGCCTCAGCCTGCAGTCAAATATTTGATAAGTAATATACGATTCTGTGTGTTTATTTGCAAATAAACAAGTGCAGAACTGGGTCAGACAGAAACTTCCATCTACATAGACCCATCGAGTTGACCTGGTCTAGTTGGTTTGAAAAGCACATGTCAGAGTTTTTCAGGATAGAGACCTTGGCTCCTGGGGCACTGTGTGCTTTTTACTTTCTGAGAAACTGAGGCACTCCCACAGTCAGTGAAGATTCAAGCCACCCCTGTTTCTCCTTGTCCCAAGGAGTTTTCAAAGCATGTAGAAGCTTGACAGGAAAATTGGTCTTAAACATGAATTTAAACCCTACTGTGTTTACCTTGAAAATGTCATTGTGTCCTGACAAATACCATTGTATTGATCCTGGCAACCACCTTTATAGTCTGTTTGTGAAAAGAGGATGGATTCTCCGTTTGTGATAAGGGGATAGATTCTCTGTTTGTGATGAATATAGAAGTCAGATTGCTCACAACAAACTTGTCACTGCATCAGTCTTGTGGCCCCTCCATCCTGAACTGGTTAAAATTCAGCTCTCACTGACCATTATCAGTAAACTCTGGCTTGATGAGTAAACACTGGTATATACAAGGTTTGTGTCAACTGGATTTATAGGTTTATTCAACTTTTGATTACCAAATCAGAAAAATCTCAGTTCACATTCGTTAAATAGTGCTTATATATTTATCTCTTTTCTTCTCTAAGACACTGAGAATTTAATTCTCAGGTTTTTGGTGTCCATAATATGTCCAACCTGCATGTTCAATGTGGTCCTATGTCACTGGCGGCCATGTGGCCTGACCTCACCCTGTCATTTGGTACAGACATTGGATCTCTTTTTTTCCATCACACTGTGCTGATTATTAACTGTACTTTTCTTGATCTCTGTAATCCCACATTCTGTACTCTGTTTGTTCACCCTTAGCTGAGGTCACTATAATAGAATCCAAAGAAGACTCAGCCTAGACAGTACATTCTCTTTTCCTTTACAGATGCTGAAATCCGTGATCATTAACCCTGAACCAACACCATCACTCCTCCCATTTATCTTTCTCTAACTCACAGGTAAACACTCAAGCTTTCATACATTCAGCTGCATCAAAAAGTTCACTTCAGCAAGCAGGCAGGTAATGTGAGCAAGAAAACAGCAGTAAAAAGCAGAAAACTGACATAAGGAACTCTGTTGCTAATGGAAGGGAGATAGAACAGAGAAGAGATACCCATTAAATCTAACCAACATGGCTGCTGAATTGTGACCAAACATCAATGTCATCAGTGGATATGCTAACACAAAAGGAGGGCATCTCACCTGCTCTCAACCCTAGTCAGAGGAACACAGACAACTAAGGAACTTTGTGTCTGAGAAATACTCATCTAGAAAGAAGTATGCAGCAAAACAAAAAGCTCTGAAATCACATTTGCAAGTAACGTTATGTGGACTTAGAAGATTTTTCTTATTTATTTAGGTATGTAATGTATATGTAGATATATAAATACACATACATATTTAAGGAAAAGGGATTAAATATGAAAAAAAGCAGAAGCAGAATAAAATATAAAATTTTACTCACACATAATAATTTTTTGAAAAAAGATATTAATATTGAAAATTGAAGAAATTCTGATGAGTGTATAAATGATCAGGTCTCAGATGCCTGTGACTTCTCTTTGGACTCTTTTCCTTCTGCTGTTACCTTGTCCAACTTTGATGTCATGGTTCTTGTTCTGATTATTATATTTTATTTCATTATATTTCACTGTTAACAACAAAAATAAATGCATCACTGGAAACTATGGTCACAAACTATGAAAATTTTAAAAGAAATATTTGAAGAGAACAACACAGGGCTTGAAATCTAACTGGAATGTATAAGGAAACAGAAGCCATTGTTTTGTTTGGGTGTGGTTTTAATCATAGTTCCAGTGCTTCTAAAAGAATATATGCCACTCTCATTGATTTGGATTACTCCCAATATCATGATGATAAGACCTTAGTGCTTAACAGGTTATACCCTCTGGATATGAGACACAAGTAAGTCAAGGTGAAACTGATTTGTAGACTTCTTCAATGTTGACTGATGTTCCTATTTCCAAAAGTACTTGTTCAAGCTACAGAGGGTGAAAAGTCATCAAAGATTTCCCAGCTACTACAATTCCTACTACAAAGAATTCCTACTACAATTCTTCCCTGACAAGACAGAGATGTTCACTTGCAAACTAGTGGTAAGATTCCTTTGATTGGCAACTAGGCTTTGATTACTTGAAATTGAATTGTAAGACACAAGAGGGAAAAATGCCTTGTAACATCTTTTCATTTAAAAGAATGTTTATATACAATACATCTGCTCACAATTCTCCCATCTCCCCCAAGATTCTCACACCTCCCCACCATTCCAACTTCAGGCCTTCTTCTCCTCCTGTTTCTCTTTAGAAATTAAAATGGCAAATAAATTGAAATGTAAACAATCCATAAAAGAATAAAAAACTCAAGAAGTACATGCAGGTGCACATATGCAACACACACATACACACACATGCACACACATAACACACTCTCACACACACACATAAATACACACACATACACACACATGCACACACATACACACATTCTCACACACACATAAATACACACACTTACACACACATGCACACACATACACACATTCTCACACACACATAAATACACACACATACACACACATGCACACACATACACACATTCTCACACACACACATAAATACATACACACACACACACACACCAGCATAATCGCTGTCACCAAGAAATTGGTCTTGGGAAGTTTCAGTACTCTAGGCCTACTGTGTTGTGCAATGGCCCTAGCATCTTCTTTACATCATGTCCTCCATTGCAATTGAGGACCAGGCTCCAAAACTGCTGTAGCCAACTCTTTCCAGTCGCTCTGGGATAGTTCTGTTACTAGTTGACAATGAATTAAACATCTGCCTCACAAAGGGTAAATGCATACCATATGAGATGATCACTTCCGTAAATCTCCACAAATATATTATTTCCACAATAATCCAGTCAGCTCTTACACAGGCTGGGGATATCTGTCATTTGGCATGTGTTCTGTTAGGTAACTGGATAAGGGCGGTTGTTTGAAAGCATTGGGTTATTACTCTCTAATCTTATAATACTGATGTTGAATCTCCTTTCAGTTCCTCTGACTTTGTCTGAATATCTCTTAAGATTGTATCTTATCAGTCAAAATGGAATTATTTACTTTATTAACTCTTTCTAAGACCTATATGCTGGCATCAAATCAAGCAACTTGGCACACATTTAATTGTATTGTTTTTAAACCACATATCATATAACCTCACAGAGACATATCTCCTTCCATCATAATGGAGTTTCCAATTAGTTAACTTTGGAAAAAACTTTTTTTAAACAACACCCTCTCTGAGAATTTCCAATTCTGTCTCCAAATCAGTTGATGATGATCGTGGAATGTGACACTTAGCGAGACTGAGTGGAGATCAAAGGCTGTAAAGAGAGTGGTGAGTACATACAGCTGCCATGATGGCCTGTCAGCAGTCTGAGGAGAATGGAAGGGAGAGGGAACTGGGATTGATATGTAAATTAAGATTATTTCTAATTTAAGTAAAATATATATATATATATAATATATATATATATATATATATATATATAACAATGCCCTCATTTGCTACTGTTGGCATTAAAGGTATTTGGGTTTTTTTCTTCTTTTCTCATGTCACTAAAAAGGGGATAAATATCACCTGCTTAGTGTTGGTTTAAAGTTGTATAGAGTTGAGTATGGAAGGTGATGCTCAGTCTCTGGTATCTCTTTTAGATATGTTTAAGGGTCTGGATGGGAAGGGTATGGTTAGGGTTGGATATAGTTAGGTTAACATACTTCTTGTGAACTATTTTTAGCAACTATGAGCTATAAATAACCTAAATTGTTAGATTCTAGTATGTTGTCTGTAAAAGGTCTTCTTTTTGTTTACGATGTTTTGCACAGAAGTATAAAGACCTTTCAGTTCTATCTCTGTCATTCATATATATATATATATGAATGAATATATATATATAATTGTACCTGCTAAATTATTTTGGGAAGCTTCAGCCATTGCACAACTATGCTTCTGGGAATTACAGATCATAGTTATCCATGTTTCGTATAGCTATGAGATGAGTCAGACAGATATATAATCTTCAAACACTTCATAGAACATAAATGTTTAAATACTAGTACTCCGTTGATATGAGACACAATTGCTCCTGACAGCACCAAACTATTCCAGTGAGTATGGTGGGCACCATTGACAAATCCTTCTGGAGTTCATTCTCTCCTTGGCTACTGGCCTCTTGTGCAAAGACCTGACCCCACATCAACAGCTGACTCTGGACCTGATGTCCTACTGAACTTTCAGGAGATAAACTTAAAGAAGACTGCTGAACACTGCCAATCAGGGTAAGACAGTCTTTTAACCGCCCTGCTTCAGTTTTGGTCTGTCAGTTACTCTAGGTCTTAGCCAAAGCAGGTTGCCCCTACGCTGCTATGATACTCTGGGTGACTGTCCAGGTAGCCTGTTGGTTCTGTCTTCTCTGCACCTTTGGAAGTTGCTCACCTGCACTTCCTGCCTACCCTAGTATTGTTATCTTCATTCTCAGGTCTCTGATGAGGTTGATGATTAGACTGTCACAAGTATTGTTCTGTCTTCCTAGATAGAAATATTAGGTACAGGATTAAAATTTTTCAGTTTAGAACAACTTCATAATTTCTGTTATGTCTTTGCCCTAGTACTGGATATGTAGTTCATGGCAATTGCTCTATGTTGCTTCACTGGCCATACATAGGTCATAAATTGTGTATGATTTTACCATGCCTTCTCCAAGAGCATACTTAATATTTGCTATCATTTTGTATAGTTTTGTATCAAGTCTAAATCTTATTTAAACTAAAAGGGGACTTGTAGTGACATATTCATCTACTGTACCTGTAGGATTGACCATCCCCCTTTTGGGCGTGGTCAGAGGTGTGGATGTGATTGATTTAAAGGAATAGGATTGAGGCTCCCGAAGCCCCTTCTTCAGTTCTCAGAGAGCATCTGGATGTCAGGGTCTGCATCCTTGGAGTGGGAGTCCATGACAGTCACTTGTTTTCTGTGTAAGATTCTTTTCCCCAAATGAATTCCACTGCAACTTATTGGTCAAGCATCCTGATTACCATGTCCAATGTGAAGACTTGATGCTGGAACAGAAAACAGAAAGTAGGGAGTTCACAGGAAATCCTCACAGGATTCTGAGAAAACCATCTCAGTGCTCACTTTCCAGGGTGATTCTCAGAGAACCACCCCAATCAATGCACAGGGGAAAAGGGACAGGCGGCTCCTTCTGTAGTCTTTCCCTCCAACTTTCCTCATGACAGACCTGAGATCTGTGCTCTGAGCTCCTCTGGAATTCATCTCCTTCATGAAACTGAGGGAAAGCAATGAAAGAGAAACTTTGCCCACTAAGGGAGCCACTGTGATGGGGAGCAAGAGGTTCAAAGCCTTAAGGATCACAAGAATCATGAGGAGCAGAGGCAACGACCATGTCCTCTAGGAGAGACACTCACCTGTCTGAGAGAAGAGGCCCAGATGAGGGCAATGTGTTCTTGGACTTACCTGGTTTTTGGAAAATTCTACCTCATGTATTAATTCACTCAGATTTCTAAATGAATCTTACAGCCTGGGTTGTACAAACAGCAGAATAATTGCCATTTCATTTAAGAAAGCTTCAAATCCCACACTAAAGGCTGCAAGATTTCTAATGACACCTCTTCCCACAACTAGTCAATAGTCATGTGAGAACTTTGGGGCTCTGCTTCAGATGAAATTTGAATGTTAGAAAGCAGAGGTGGAGATGGGAAGAGGGACATGGGAGAAAGACAGAAAGAGAAAAAGACAGAGACTGGGACAGTGACAGGGACGGTGACAGAGAGACTCCAGTATCTACATATTTTCTTTCTCACACAATGACAGAGGTGTATTTTGTTGATTCAAAGTTGCCCTGGACGACTTTTAACTTTAATAGCATCCTAACAAGCCACAATCCAAAGGAGCCTACTTTGTCACTTAATGTTTCCCATGTTTGTTTTGTAGAGACGAAGTTCAGCTTATACTTCAATCGAGAGGCAATGAGAATCATGGCATATACTGATGCTCAAGATGGAAAAGGAGGCCAAATGATGATTGGTGAGGACAAATATTCTACTCATTATCCCCATCACATCTATGAAAATAATGACACTGTTTTCTTATGGCCATTACTGCCACCCGAGGATCTGTGAAAGCAGAAACACAATGCCAAGGAATAATGTCCCTTTGGGACAGCATGTGTTTGGTGGACATAACACACCCAAGCCCACAGGAAGTGGGTGGTCCTTCCTCACTGTGCTGCTTCCGGGCTGAGACCAAACTGCATGAATACTCAGTGCCAGGTGTCACAGAGGCACTCCTGTCCCCTGAAGGAAGGCTTGTTTTTGTGCAGGCTCACACTGAAGTCCCATCACTGTGCCCCTTGCACAGAAATACACAGCTGTGTCTTCAGTGGTCACAGCGCTCAGCCTCAGGGAAAACTGATTCTTCGATGTGTCTACTGTCATGGTTATTCGGCTCTTGAGAGACGGGTTGTAGTTGGTGTTTCCATTATTATAAATTTCACCCATCCACTCCAGCCCTTTCCCTGGATGCTGACGAATCCAATGCCACCAGTAACCGCTGCTAATGGAGTAACCAGTCACAGTACAGGTGAGGGACAGTGACTGCGAGGGCTTCAGCAGACCAGGCCCTGACTCCTGCAGCTGCACCTGGGACAGGACACCTGTGAACAAAGAACAACAGTGAGTCAGGAGCTCAGAACCAGCAGAACAAGGTTCTCCTCTGCTTCCCCGTGGAACTCACAGCTGGGAAACATCAGCAGGAAAATGAAGACCCACAAGGGTTTCATGTTCTTGGGGGTGAATTCAGTGCCTCCCCAAAAATATTCTCCAGGGTGTAGAAGGCTCTGAATTTAAGCAGATGCTTGACTTCTGGTGGCATTTCTACAAATTTGCATGTGGGATGTTCCTCTAAGTAAATGTAAGAGAGCATGCTGCATGACCACTTTCACCACATGTGTGAGAAGGCTGCAAGCTTGTCTCTCTGAGAACACAGCTCTCTCTTACTTAGCTCCTGGCATGAAATGGGGAAATGTGTACAGTGGGCTCATCTAAGGCCAGAGTTGTTATTGACACACAATATTTAGATAGATAGATAGATAGATAGATAGATAGATAGATAGATAGATAGATAGGTGAACGAATGAATGAATAAAGTATCAAATTTCACCATACAAATGAGGTTCCCCAGACTGGCCACTGAGTGACCACATTTGACTCACCAGTTGAACTATTAATATTATTGTCCCTTTTAGGAAATAGCAATGACCTAAGTTCTCAGCTCTGAGTGCACGGCCCAGGGACACATGTTCTGATTCTGCTCATGTCATAACCCACATAAGGCAAGTGACATCACATACCATCATCCCAGAGTCATCCCTAAAACACTCCCTGATCTGTACTCAGTCCTCTCAAGTTTCATGTTCATACAAGTTCATACACTTTACAGTGCAGCCTGGCTGTAAATAGTTTGCAACGAGTGTACTGAGGGAGAGAGAGAGAGAGAGAGAGAGAGAGAGAGAGAGAGAGAGAGAGAGAGAGAGAGAACCTGAGAGTGGAGTCCTAATCAGATCAGCAGTCGTGCAGTGAAGTGATCAGCAGTGTAGCTCAGGTAATAAAGTACTCACATATGAAATCCACTCAAAGTTAAATAAAACAAAAAGTTATGCTGTTTAAATCAGAATAAAAGGAGGAGAGAGAGTGGGGAGAGAGGGGAGGAGGGACGGGAGGAGGGAGATGGGGAAGGGAGGGATTGTTGTGATGAAGCAGCAGGAGGAGGGGGATCAGAAGATGAAGGAAGGAGGAGGAAGAGCTGAAGAGAGAGAGGAGGAGGGGTGGAGTCATCTTCACACAACTCACTGAAGTCTTGGGGATCAATGTGAAGGAGTGTGGGAAGAGTGTAAGAGTCAGAGAAACAGGGGGATTGCTGTGAGAGGATTTTTCCTAGAAATGCCAAAAGCTGCACCAAGGAGGTCTCTCCAGCATGAATAGCAGCTTCCTTTAAGACTTTGTAGTCACTTTCCTGTATCTCAGAAATGATGAAGTTTGGGCCCAGGAAATTGTTTGTCCTGGGCATTGTAGAGACAATCAGGAGCCACTATCCAGTAGAGGCCAACAGAACCCCACCACGATGGCAGACATTCTAAACTATTTTCATACAATGATGAATGCCCTTGGGTGAAAGGGTGTAGCCCAGCTGCAGTAAAGTGTGGCCCCCTTCTCACAATATACTACTTACCATATACATCTTTCAAAACACACTGCCTACTGCATCACAGTTAATTACCCACAGGATAGGACATTCTCAGCAAGATGCAAGCATAGTGAGACACATGTCACGGTGGAGGGTGTGAGCAATTAATGTTGAATCATTTAATATCTTTTGCTCACAGGTTTTAACAAACTAAGTTTTACCATCCTACCTAGATTTTGTTTATTATGTTTTTAAACTGTCCTTAATGTCAAGTCCAGGTAAATAAGGACTTTTTAAAATGATATTCTTCATCCCAAACATAATGTTCTTCAAATCTATATGATGTTATAACCTGAGCAAATAGTTCCATTATACATCTGTACATTCTTATTAGTAAATCTGTAAATCCGTAAATCCTTCCCTGGTCTCCGTCTCTTTGAACCTCTATCTATCTATCTATCTATCTATCTATCTATCTATCTATCTATCTTTATGTCACTATCTTTGTCTCTCTTCCCCTCTCTCTCTTGTTCTGTCTGTCTGTCTGTCTGTCTGTCTGTCTGTCTGTCTGTCTGTCTGTCTGTCTCTATGTATCCATGTTGACACAATGGTTTCAAGACCCTACAGTGGCCAAGAGAAAATCTTAGCCCCAGTTCAGTGGAAATGTTTCCTTGCTCCCCGAGAGACAGCTTCTTTCCATTTAAATCAAGGCTGTTGGCCTGCAGAGACCAGACAGAGGAGAAATATCTGAGACCTATTAAGGTGTGTAGATTACAGAGTGTGTCTGTGCTGACCTCCCCTAATCCCAAACTCTGTCCTAATCAGAATAACTTCAATTTTGTCCTGAAACTCATTGAGAGTGCAGCCTCACAAATACCTCTGATCTTCCTGAGCATGTGACCCTGGTGACATCTGCAGAGTCATTTCTGCTAACAGGAAACTGCAGGTCCATTTCTGGTATCAGGGTTGATTCAGTATTTACATCCTTTATACTGTGTGGTATATGTAGTTTCTTAAGTTAAGGAAAAAAAAAACAGAAATCTGTTTCCACAGATGTTACAGACATTTATAAACTACAAGTGCAGAGAACACCAGGGACATCATCAGATGGATTTGAGATCCAGGAACCAGGACTCCACTCTGCACCTGTTCCTGAGCTGTCCCTGTTCACCATGTGCTGACGTCGCCCCCTGCTGGTTCTAAACGCTCCTGCAGGGAGGTTTTTTGTCAGGCTTCACACTCCATTGTGATCCAGAAAATCATTAGTCATCACAAAGAAAAAATTATCCTATGGAAGTCTGGATATCTAGAAGAAATAATCTAACAAAGTAAGCCTGGAAGACATAAATAATGCAAACAGATCATTGTCAATGAGGTTGATGCTGGCCTCAGAAGCCTCGCCTTAAAGAAATGTCCAGGAGCAGACAGAGCCCATGTTGAATCCAACAAGAAGATTACAAATATATACAATAACCTATATAATATGAACCCATGTAGGGCAAGTTGCAGCAAATTTCATAAAAGACATATCACTAGTATTAAAAGCACAGACAGAGACCAATGTAGTGACTTTGGTTGAACGCAGTACCCTATTCTCACCAACACACAGTTCATTTTACACCTTACACAGAGAAGCATTGAAGTTTCATGTGATGTGCATATTCGTGTTATATGAAATGTTTATAGACAGCTATAAAGTCTCTCAGCAAGTTCACATATGGCAGGAAGATTGTCTTAACCTCATTCTGTTACTGTGATACATGAAACCAGAAATAAGATAGAATTTTGTGGAGGTCAGAAGCTTTGGATCTCCTTGTGAAAAACATGCCACCTCCTTGTAAGTGGGCCCTGTGTAATTCCATGTCCCCAGACAGTTTGAAACCAACAACAAACCAGCATTCACATCTGTGTTAAGTTTCCATGGATGTTTTCCCCAAGTTAATAGGTAAGGGAACCTCTCTTTCCTTTCTGTCCTGACTATGTGGTTTATATTTGAAAAACAGAGTCCGTGGTGACATTGGTTTTATACACATAACACAGAAGAGAGCAAAAGAGTGTTGGTCCTTGGAGGACAAGAAATTTCTGTCCAACTTACCTGGTGTAGGAGACACTTACTGAGTACCACATTGTCGGCAGGGATAAGACAAGTCCTTAAGCCCAGGTCTTAGAGCCTCTTGATAGACACCCTCGTGGGAGAGTGTCTATCTGAGAATCCCATTCAATACAGAGTCGTGAAAGGAAATAATTCCCCTACCTTCTGGTCAACCCCTGCTTTACAGATGGAGGAGAGAGCAGGGTTTTTCATAAAATCACTGATATTTCAAATGTTATTTAAAATTCAACATAGGTTTGTATGTTCTTTAACATAGAATTAGCCCAGGGGACTCATGTCTGCCACAAGATATTTCCATACAATTACATCCATATTAAGCATATAAAATTCATATTTGTCATAGAGAAGGAATGTCTACTAGAGAAACATCTAAAGTAAATTTTCTGAGCCAAAGAGACATCTCATGACATCAAAACATTGAGATTGCCAAGTATCACAGCATTTTTCCAAAACCCAATGCTCTAAAGAAGGAAAGCAACCAAACATGAACTGTGAGAGGTGATGCTGTGTCACTGTAGGTCCTTGTGCTGTAAAGGCTGAAGACAGTAGGGCAACATCCTGTGACTGGGAAAGAAGCACATTCGGGGGCCACAGAACTGTGTATGATCTCAGGACCTATCTAAATTAGCCTGCACTTACACTGAATCCCTGTGTGAGGTCTGTCAAAAGTGATTTAATAACACTTTTAACCAACTTACAGGAATTAAACCTGTAGGGGTGAAAAGGTCAAGGAGAAACACTCTGTCTCTGTCTTGATCCAAGTCATCTGCTCTTCCATGCTTCTGACTAAAGGCTGTTGATTGTGTGTTTTTATATGTGTTATGATAATCATTTACTGAAAACACAAAACATGATTTTGAATAAATCTTATTAAATGAATATCCAGAATCATTTAATAAATCATACAGATATTGTTTGATGAATAATGTTTGTAGTCTTTATTTTGAGTTCCTTGGAGTCGCTAACAAGGAGTCATCCTTGTTACAGTGTGTTAAAGATGACTTCATCTCCTCTGTTCATAGACCAAGCTACACCTTACTTCCATGCCCACTCTGCACTAATGAGTCTGAGGATTGGCTGTTATTAGAAAATCCTTACAACTGAGGACAGTCTGTGGGACTTTGGTGGACTTTTTGGATGCCAATCTTCTTCTTCACCCCTGGAAATCCCATATCTGAGTCTTTCCTTTTATATGAATGTCCTTTAGGCTCTGGGATCCCATGGTGGAGACAGATCTCATCAATGGAGAGACAGCTGTACAGTGCAAGTTCTGAGGGACTTCAACCTCTCTGTATTCTCTGTCACCTTGTGTGTGACACTACAATGATTTGGGGGCATTTATTTCAGACTTTCTTACTCATCTTTGGTTTGTTCAAATTTCCCTAATGTTCAGATAGAATTTGACAAAAATATCACAAAATGCAATGTAAGGCTTGTTAACTGAAGGGTTGATATGAGACCACTCACACTGCTGAGTTTATTTTAATTACATGAGTGGGGCTCTGTGTGTCATGGTGTGTACTTGGGTTAGATTTCCATTCTCAGGGCTCTGTGGGAGGAGAGCACAAATCACAGGCAAGGTCAATCTGACCACATAACGTTTACTTTTCTTCAACATCAGAGGTAGATTCTGCTCTGTCAAATTTTAAGATGTTAACAATTAGTGTGAAAACTTGAGTATTTACTTCATATGGTAATTTTAATCCTATCACCAATTGATATATTTTCTCACACAAAAGAGTCCATATTTGTGAGGAAGTAACCATTGACAGCAGAGTTCTTATCTATACTCAGCCCCACACACTTGACACCAGGAAATCCCCTGTTGTGCATTGCAAAGTGGGTAATGCAGCTGCAGGTGTGTGGACCCCCTTGTCACACTGTATGTCATTCCCTAGGCATCTCAGCAACTGTTTTGTGTGAGCAGACTAGGATGAACTCTAACACATAGATGTTACTGAGAGTACAGTGTGTGAGCGATCAAAAATGAAATTAAATTTTTATGTGAAAACTGATTCCATATGAGATCAGCTGAGATCCAAAAAGCTGCTTTCATCAAAACATATTCATCAACACAGAGAAATGGCTCAGTCTATAAAGATTTTATCCACATTCAGAGTGACAAGAAATATTACTGTACACCCTGGCCTGAGACTCACAGCGAAACAAAAACGAATGTGACTTTATATAAACACAACATTGCAGCATGAGAGAGAGAGAGAAAGAGAGAGAGAGAGAGAGAGAGAGAGAGAGAGAGAGAGAGAGAAAAGACCCCATGTCTTCTCTGTTCTTAAGGAGTGAGAAGCAAAGTCAGTGGAAACCAGGCATTTTTTCTTCCCTATTCTAAAAACTTACAGTTCCTCAGCTTCCTTAGGGCTGAGCGCCCCCTGCTGCCCGAGAGCTCCTTTGCAGGGAGGTTTTTGTCTGGGCTCATGCTGAAGTCCCCTCGCTGTGTATCTTGCACAGTAATATGTGGGTATGTCTTCAGTGGTCACAGAGTTCAGCTGCAGGAAGAACTGGTTCTTGGCTGTGTCTCTGGTGATGGAGATGCGGCTCTTGAGGGATGGGTTGTAGCCAGTGCCACCACTATAACCTATGGCCCCCATCCACTCCAGCTTCTTCCCTGGGAACTGCCTGATCCAGGTCCACCAGGAACCACTGGTGGTGATGGAGTCACCAGTGACAGAACAAGTGAGGGACAGCGACTGTGAGGGCTTCACCAGGCCAGGTCCTGACTCCTGAAGCTGCACCTTGGACAGGACTCCTGCAGACAGGAAGAGTCAATTCTGTCAATCACATGTTGTCACATCCCCTCATTGACACATGTATGAAATGGTCACACTCACCAGGAAGGGCTGTCACCAGGTACACAAGACCCAACAGTCTCATCTTCTAGGCTACACCCCCTTTTCTCAGAGGTCAGCCTCCTGTGAGAGAGATGTGAGCTCCCACAGCCCAGGAGGGGATTTAACTTAGAGCTAGAAGATGCATTTGCATGAGGGGAGTCAGCCTTGTCCTTATAAAAGAGAAGGGTGGATATCACTCCATTTCCTTATTACAATACAGACATCACTCAATGTCATTTTCTATAGTGTGTGTCTGAGGTAAAAGAGTTTGGGGACCACAGGGTTCACAGGACACACACACTGGCATGACCCCACCTCCACTTTCTAGACCAATACCCCCCACAATCTCCCTCCTCTCCCTTTCCCTCTCCCACTCCCCCCACCTCCCATCTGCTCCTTGTAGAGCATAAGTCCTTCCCTAGGAAGCTACTAATTCTGTCCATCATCTCCTTGAGGCTGACCAAGGAGCCTCCCCACCCCCTGGCACCCCTGTGTCTAGGCTGGGCAGGTTCTCTCTCCATTTAGAATGGGCTCCACTAAGTCTGATTGTGCATTAGAGTTAGATCTTGTTCACACCATCAGTGGCCTCAGGTTGAAAGACCCCTGTCCCTTAGCCCTTTCTTTCTCAAGTTTGTCTCCTCTTCCTCCTGTCGGCGGCTTCCCCGATCCCCACCCCCGGTGGCCTTTCCCCGCCCGGCCCGAGAACAAGCACCGGGTGGGGCCGGCCCGAGAATGAGCACCAGGTGGGCCAGCCCGAGAACGAGCACCGGGTGGGCTGGCACGAGGGCGAGCACCAGGTGGGTCAGCACGAGAACAAACACCGAGTGAGCCGGCCTGGAGCTCTGCCCCTGAGCCCCCGCCCCGCCCGAAGAGAAACACTCCGTCCCAAGGTCTCCGCCCCCAAGGTCAGCCATCAGGAAAGGGGGGGGAATTGAGTCTGCTGTACCAGACACCAGACCTTGAGAATATGCTGATCTGGAATGGCTCTGTGTCTCATTTGAACCATCCAATGGAAATGATTCTGTATTTCGCCTCATTTGAAAGACTCTGTGTTTCACCTCATTTGAATAACTCTGTACTTTGCCTCATTTGAATAACCCTGTATAGCGCCTCATATACATTGACCAATGGGAATAGCTCTGTATAATGCCTCATTAGAATTATCCAATAGAATCCCTGCTCCTAGCTTGCGCCTTTTTCCTATATAAGGACCCCTTTTCCCTTGGCTCGGGGCGCTTAGCCACACAGAAGCTAAGTCGCCCCGGGTACCTGCGTCTCCAATAAAGCCTCTTGTTTTTTGCATCCAGTTCGTGGCCTCGCTGATTCCTGGGTATTTGGGTCTCCCTCTACGAAAGTATCCCTTCGGGGTCTTTCAAGGTATTGTCCCAGCTGCACCACTGTCACCTATATTCAGGGAGTCTTGTTCAGTCTTATGCAGGTTCCCCATTAGTCAGACCAGAGTCACTGTTCTCTCACTGTCTCAGGTCTGCTGATTCTGTGGACTTTCCAATCATGATCTTGACCCCTTTGTTCATATTATCACTCCTCCCTCACTTTGATTGCACCCCAGGAGCTTGGCCCATTGGTTAGTTGTGGATTTCTGGATGTGCCTCTATCTGTTTATTGTAGAGCTTTAAAGCTTCTCTGGGGTGGAGGATTGTAGTCTGAGTATCTTTTGCTTCATTTCTGGTATCCACTTATGATTGAGTACATACTATATTTGTTTTGTGGGAATGGGTTTCCTCACTCAGGCTGGTTTTTTTTTTTTCTAGCTTAGTCCACTTGTCTGCAGATTTTAGGATGTCTTTTTTTCTTACTGCTGAGTAGTACTCCATTATGTAAATATATCACAGTTACTTCATCCATTATTTGGTTAAGGGGCATCTAAGTTATTACCAAGTTCCGGATTTTACAAATAATGCTGCTATGAATGAAATTGCTGCTTCTGTATTTTTGGGTCTCATGTCAACTCCAATCTACTATTAACACTTGGCTTCCTGAGTTCCTGGTTTCTGATTAGGAAGACCACACTGCTCAAGTTTTTCTTCCCTTTTCCAGACAAGTAATGTTTTCCCATCTTTCCTAGAAAGTTAGCAAGCTGTCATGTCATTGTAGCATGGGGTCCATACCTACTTCTGTTATGATAAATCTTTCTGCCAAAAGCCTCCAAGCCCCCAACACCACATGTGCACTCTATGCCAACCGC
Organism: Cricetulus griseus; assembly: GCF_003668045.3. Taxonomy (NCBI): domain Eukaryota; kingdom Metazoa; phylum Chordata; class Mammalia; order Rodentia; family Cricetidae; genus Cricetulus; species Cricetulus griseus. The sequence continues at coordinate 178,943,112 of NC_048598.1, read as the reverse complement.
CTGCCTGAGTTAGGGCCCCAATTAATGCACAGAGACAGTTGTATTAGGTACAATGCTGCTTGGCCTATGACTAGGATTCTCATCTGTTAGCTCAGTCTTAATTATCATAAATCTATATATTTTATAAGACTTATTGCACGCCTTCCATTGGTGCTCTACCATTGCTGCTTCAGGAGGCAAAGGGGAAAAAAGGGACACTTCCTGTTTCTCCTTGCTTAAATGAGTCTCCTTGCTATGTCACTTCCTGCCTGGATCACCACTTCTCTACTACATTCCCCAGAATCCTATTTGACTCCTAGTCCTTTCTAATTTGCTGTCTCATTGGCCAAACAGTATTTTATTTATCATCCAGCAAGACAAACACATACACAGAAGCACTTCCCCATCATACTTCTTCCTCCTTCCTGACTGCAGAATGTAGAGGAAACACATGCTGATGGGAGAAGCTTCTTCCCATACTTCCTCCTCCCTCCTCAACTCCCAAGTCCCCCCATCCGTATTCACCACCTTGCTGTCTTTTGACAAAAAATAGAATTCTAGTGAATAAAATACACAAAGTAAAACGAGATAAAAATAACACATTTGAACAGGAAAAAACAAACCAAAAACTGAATAGCAAGAGCCCCAGAAAAGGCACTAGAAACAGGTGTGGTTGCAGGGACCACCAGATTTATTTACTCAGGAACCCCATAAAAAGACAAAATGAGAAGCTGCACCATATAGGCAAAGGAACTCTAGAATACAATAAGAAATAAATAGATAAATGTATAAAATAGAAATAAAGCCATATGATATCATGACACAGGAAACCTCCCAAAGGTATTTGAATTAGATCCTGTAAGCAACTTAAATTTGAATCTTTGTTTGCATTAATTATTAGTTTGGTGAAGTCTGTGTTTCAATTCGCACTACTGTACATCAGGGTCAGCAGATTTAAACATTTTCAAACATTTTCAAATAAAGGAACCATGTGTGTCTCTAAGAAATCTGGAGCCTCCCGGGACATGAAACTCTATCCTGATTTGGTGAGACTCAGCATGAAGAACCTTGAGTTGCCTCTCCATAAGATTAGACTGTCCAGTCCTGGCTCCCAATTATGGCTTTTATGAGATGTACTGTCTCCATGGTGACAGAGAGGGCCTTTGAACTGTGTCATTTCCTTTTCTGTAGTAGTCCCAGGAGAGTGACAGAGTCTAGAAACTAACTGATCTTGTGTCCTTCTAGGGGAGGATTCTAACTGCCATAGGAGATGGTGTCCTGGGTCTTGTATGTGGTTAACTGAGAGGAGTAAACTCTGAGTAGATTCAGGAAACACCCTTGCTGGCCCCTCTATACTTACCCTTCAGGCTATGCATAGCTAAATTATTTTGCTTTTACTTTCTGATGTCTCATGGCAAAAATACTTACCAATGTCAGTGACCATGTGGACTTGATGTCATTTGGAAAATCACAATATACAATATTTGACCTCTATAATTATTTGACAGATCTTGGTCTCCAATTGATTAATCTCACCCCATATAGGGATTGCTCTGAAATGTTTGTAGACAGTTTAATGTGCTCTCAGCAACCATGTACAGTTCAGGAAGGTTATCCTAGGAATCTTGTGTGACTGTGATGAATCATGGCAGCCATAAGATGAAGTTCTGTGGAGGATGGGAACTTTACCTCTACTTGAGAGAATCAGTGTGTCCCCACCGAAGTCAGGCCTATTCAACTTACATGGGTCCATCCAGTTCAAATATAACAACACCCAACATTCTTACCACTTTTGATCTTTCTGTGGATGGTTCCCTGGAATTCACAGATAACAGAACCCCTCTTCCCTTTCTATCCTGACCATGTGGTTTATATCTGAGTAAGAGATTTCATGATGTTGCTGAAACTTTATGTTGCACACAGGACATTGAGGGGACACTGGGCCTTGGAGGACAGGAACTTTCTATAATTAAAATACCCTGTAGCCATGCTATCAATGGCAGAATTATTTGTTCCGGTCATTCAGCCCTTGTAGAGACAAGGTATGTGTGTTCTCCTAATGAAAACAGAAGAAAAACAAAAATGCACAGATATAGAGAATTCATTAGATACAGATATTTGAAAGTTAGAGTCATAAATCAAGAGGGATTATAAGTGGCCCTTCACATCTCTAAAAACAAAAATCTCTCCCAGTTTCTCTTTCTCTCTCTCTCCCTCTCTTTCTTTTATCTGTCTCTCTCTCTCTCTCTCTCTGTGTGTGTGTGTGTGTGTGTGTGTGTGTGTGTGTGTGTGTGTGTTGGTGTGGGGGGTGCAGTTATCATGTGCAATACACTGATGTCCAGTCAGTGTCAATCAGTGTGAAAATAAAACTTGTGACAAAGACAATGAAATTGGGGGAAACAGGGGAATGATCAACTGGGCTCCTGATGACATCAACGCCTTTTACATCACCAGTTTCCAATCCCGCTCCTCTGGCCCATGTTATATGAGCAGAAGCCCAAAATGTCTCCAAAGTGACAGATTCTATATGGAGAGGACCTCACAAAATGATATTTGGCTCTGTCCTAATCTCTCTCAAATGATAGGAAATTTGATTGCTACCAACAAAAGCAATACAGGATTAGCCTTACCTATAAATGATTACATAGTATTTAAATTAAGAGGAAAGATGAAGAGACTCCGCACAAATCTATGGAAAAATCTTCCACCAAAGTATTTGGCGTGCTGTTAGCTACATCACTGAATTTTGAAAGGTGTTTTTGTTTGTTGAGCTATTGTTGACTTTTCCTAGCAGGTGTTGTTCAGCTACCAGACTTTAAGATGGGTGCCCACAGAGGCTCTGGAGTTCCCTCCAACCTCATCTGATATCTATCCTGGTGATTAATGGCTCCATTGTTGCCCAGGCAAATTGGAAAATCGAGGAAATTTTTCATTTTTGTTTTTATTCCGTCTGACAACAAGTGGCAAACAGAAACCTTAGTGCCCTCTGGAAATAATGGTTTGTTTAGGAGAATGGAAACAGGTGGTAACTGTGGTGGAATATGACAGGGCCAAGGGTCTGTAGAAGAGTATTTGAGCAGGAAGAGGAAATCACACGTTCTAAAATGTGAGCAGACATGCACTTGTTTAAAAGGAAGCCCATGGTGTCAGTTCAGAACTGGGGACCATCTAGTATTTCTGAGCAGCCTCAGCCATTCTTAACGGCCTGTGTTGCTCCCAAGCTGCTGTGTAGGGAGGTTTGTGTCTGAGTTCACACTAAATTCTCCTCCCATTTGTCTGGCAAGGTAAGTCATGGCAGGTGATTAATTCAGAAAACTTGGCCAATGGAGGTGTCCCTACCCATGCTCATGCTGGAGTATTTTACTTCCCAATCACAAACTGGGTCTCCACTAGTCCATAGTATGGTACCTGTGTGCACTTGACACATTTTTTTAAAAAATAGTAACTATCAGTATAAACACATGAGGATTTGTTTAATGTGATGCTTTTAATCACAATGCAAATTTAAGTAATGTTTGTACAATAAATCCCAACATTGGGCTTGAGTTTCAAAGTCACAACAGAGTCTTTGTACTTCAACCATGCTCATTTGACCTCAGGAAATTCCTGCCCTCTCTTATGGGTGGTAATACAGCTGCAGTGATGTTTGGCCCCAGTCTGTGGCACATTCCTTAGCCACAGGAGCAACTGCTTCCTGTCAGTACTCTAGGAAGTGCTATGGCATGCGGATGTATCAGAGACGGAAGGAACGGAGAATCGAACATAGAATTGACTCTTTTAATGGGACAACTACAGCAATGCCAAGGTAAGCTGCCTTTCAAAACGATGGTTTCATTAAAAAAAATCCTCAAACCACAGAGATGGCTCAGCTGGCAAATGCCAGAACCAAAAAGGGATAAGAAATGCTACTGCGCACACTGTGTCCAGACTCACAGTGAGAAACAAACAAATGTTTGTTTTACAAAGGCACAGCGTCTCAGAATCAGGGAGAGAAAACAACTTCTGTGTTCTCTGTGCTTAGGGAGGTGAAAGCAAAGTCAAAAGAAAACCAAATGTTTTTATTTCCCTGCTCTGAAGTCTTAGAGTTCCTGGGCTTCGTGAGTGCTGCGCGCCCCCTGCTGGCCCAGAGCTCCTCTGCAGGGAGGTTTTTGTCTGGGCTCATGCTGAAGTCCCCTCACTGTGTTTCTTGCACAGTAATATGTGGCTGTGTCCTCAGTGGTCACAGATTTCAGCTGCAGGAAGAACTGGTTCTTAGCTGTGTCTCTGGTGATGGAGATGCGGCTCTTGAGGGATGGGTTGTAGTCAGTGCCACCACTATAACCTATGTACCCCATCCATTCCAGCTTCTTCCCTGGGAACTGCCTGATCCAGTTCCATGAGTAACCATAGGTGGTGATGGAGTAACCAGTGACAGAGCAAGTGAGGGACAGCGACTGTGAGGGCTTCACCAGGCCAGGTCCTGACTCCTGAAGCTGGATCTGGGACAGGACACCTGCAGACAGGAAGAGTCAATTCTGTCAATCACATGTTGTCACATCCCCTCATGGACACATGTATGAAATGGTCACACTCACCAGGAAGGGCTGTCACCAGGTACAGAAGACCCAACAGTCTCATCTTCTAGGCTACACCTCCTTTTCTCAGAGGTCAGCCTCCTGTGAGAGAGATGTGAGCTCCCAAAGCCCAGGAGGGGATTTAACTTAGAACTAGAAGATGCATTTGCATGTGGGGAGTCAGCCTTGTCCTTATAAAAGAGGAGGGTGGATACCACTCCATTTCCTCATTACAACACAGCCATCACTGTGTCTCATTTGCTATAGTGTGTGTCTGAGGTAAGACAGTTTGGGGACCACAGGGTTCACAGGACACACACAATGGCATGACCCCACCTCCACTTTCTAGACCAATGCCCCGAAATCTTCTGCTCCTGTATATGTTTTTTTTTTTTTTGCTTTTTTCCATTCATTTATTTCTTAACATTTTACATATTATTATTCTTTAATTAATTAATTTTATATTCAAATTCCATTTTCTCCTCCCTCCTCTCCCTTCCCTTCTCCCACTCCCCCCACCTCCCATCTGCTCCTTGTAGAGCATAAGTCCTTCCCTAGGAATCTACTAATTCTGTCCATCATCTCCTTGAGGCTGACCAAGGTGCCTCCCCACCTCCTGGCTCCCCTGTGTCTAGGCTGGGCAGGTTCTCTCTCCATTTAGAATGGGCTCCACTAAGTCTGATTGTGCATTAGAGTTAGATCTTGTTCACACCATCAGTGGCCTCATGTATTGTCCCAGCTGCACCACTGTCACCTATATTCAGGGAGTCTTGTTCAGTCTTATGCAGGTTCCCCATTAGTCAGACCTGAGTCACTGATCTCTCACTGTCTCAGGTCTGCTGATTCTGTGGAATCCCAATCATGATTTTGACCCCTTTGTTCATATCATCCTTCCTCCCTCACTTTGTTTGTACCCCAGGAGCTTGGCCCATTGCTTAGTTGGGGATTTCTGCATCTGCTTCTCTCTGTTTATGGTAGAGGGTTAAAGCTTCTCTGGGGTTGATGATTGTAGTCTGTGTATCTTTAGCTTCATTTCTGGTATCCACTTAAGATTGAGTACATACTATATTTGTTTTGTGGGAATGGATTTCCTCACTCAGGCTGTTTTTTTTCTAGCTTAGTCCATTTGTCTGCAGATTTTAGGATGTCTTTGTTTCTTACTGCTTAGTAGTACTCCATTGTGTAAATATATCACAGTTACTTCATTCATTATTTGGTTATGGGGCATCTAAGTTATTACCAAGTTCTAGATTTTATGAATAATGCTGCTATGAACGAAATTGCTGCTTCTGTATTTTTATGTCTCATGTCAAATCCAATCTACTATTTACAATTGGCATCCTGAGTTCCTGGTTTCTGATTAGGAAGACAACACTGCTCAAGTTTTTCTTCCCTTTTCCAGCCAAGTAATGTTTTCCCATCTTTCCTAGAAAGTTAGCACACTGTCATGTCATTGCAGCATGTGGTCCATACCTACTTCTGTTACGATAAATCTTTCCGCCAAAAGCTGCCAAGCCCCCAACGCCATGTTTGCACAGTATGCCTTGTGCCTGCCTGAGTTAGGGCCCCAAGTAGGGCACAGAGACACTTGTATTAGGTATAATGCTGCTTGGCCATTGACAAGGATTCTCATTTGTTAGCTCAGTCTTAATTATCATAAATCAATATATTTTATAAGACTTATTGACGCCTTCCAATGGCACTCTCCCTTACTGTTGGATCATATCACTGCTGGAGGATGCAAAGGGGAAAAAGGGATACTTCCTGTTTCTCCTTGCTTAAATGAGTCTCCTTGCTATGTCACCTTCTGCCTGGATCACCACTTCCCTACTACATTTCCCAGAATCCTCTTTGACTCCTAGTCCTGTCTAACTTGCTATCTCATTAGCCAAACAGTATTTTATTTATCATCCAGCAAGACAAACACATACACAGAAGCACTTCCCCATCATGCTTTTCCTCCTTCCTGACTGCAGAATGTAGAGGAAACACAGGCTGATGGGAGAAGCTTCTTCCCATACTTCCTCCTCCCTCCTCAACTCCCAAGTCCCCCATCCGTATTCACCACCTTGCTGTCTTTTGACAACAAATAGGATTCTGGTGAATAAAATACAATCAAGTACACTTAGATAAAAATTGACACATTTGAACAGGAGAAAACAAACAAAAACTGAATGACAAGACTCCACGAAAAGGCACAAGAAACAGGTATGGATGCAGAGACCACCAGATTTATATACTCAGGAATCCCACAAAAAGCCAAAATGAGAAGTTGTAGTATATAGGCAAAGGAACTCTAGGACAAAACCAGAGATAAATAGATAAATATATAAAATAGAAATAAAGCTATGTGATATAATGATACAGGAAACCTTCCAAAGGTATTTGAATTAGATCCTGATGGCATCTGCTGATGGAAATGAAGCCTGTGCTTAGGACTATTTGGTTTCCTCCACCTGACACTCTTTGAGGAATGTCATTTTTCAATTTAAAGGTGTTATGAATTGGAGATAGGTTCTAAGTTAGTGATGGGACCACATGCACACCTCCTTGTGCTCTAGAACCCCATCTGCTGTGGACAAATGCATGTCCTGGTTTTCCAATAGAGAAATTCTTTCTACTCTGAGAAAACTGGCTTCATCGTGATTGAGAGAGTCTTTGAACAAGGTCATTTCTGTTATTATAGCATTCCCAGGAGAGTGACACAGATTCGAGGAACTAACGGATCCTGTGTCCTTCTAGGGGAGGGTTCTAACTGCCATAGGAGATGGTCTCCTGGGCCTTGTATGTGGTTAACTGAGAGGAATAAACACTGAGTAGAGTCAGGAAACACCCTTGCTGGTCTCTCTGCACTTACTCCCCAGGCTCTGCATGAATGATTTATTTTGGTTTTCCTTTTTGATCCCTCATAGCAAAAATAGAAATGTTATTGATCATATGGACTTGTCATTTTAAAATCATAATACACAATTTCAGACTGTGTACCTCTGTGTTTTCGTTGACAGAACATTGTCTCCAATTGATTATTTTCACCCCATGCAGGGATTGCTCTGAAATGTTTGTAGACAGTTTTATTCTCTATTAGCAATCCTTTATAGGTCAGGAAAGTTGTCTGAAGAACCTTGTGTGAATGGAATGCAGCAGGGTAGACATAAGAAGGAGTTCTGTGGTGAATGGAAGCTTTGACTATTCTTGAGAAATCCAGTCTCTCCCCACAGAAGTCAGGCCTATGAACCTTGCATTAATCCAGCAAGTTCATGTCTAACAACAACCCAACCTTCATATCACTGTTAGTCTTTCTGTTGAGAGTTCCCAGGGATATACAGATAAGGGAATCCTCTTTACTTTCTATCCTGAGGCTGTGGTTTATATCTGAGCAAGAGAGTTCATGATGCTGATGAACCTTTATACTGCACATAAACCATTAGGAGGACACTGGGGCTTGGAGGAAAATAAATTTTTATATTTAAATTGTCAGATCGTAGCCATGTTATCAATGGCAGAATTATTTTGCCCGATATTCAGCTTATGTACAGCCAAGGTATTGTGTTCTCCTAAATAAAACAGAACATAAACAAAAAGCCTACATAGACAGAATTGCTTAGATACAGATATATGAAAGTTACAAATGAGTCAAAATTAAGAGTGGATATAGCAGTTGTCCTCGGTAGTAGAGTGGTGAGTATCCCTGCCTGTCACTCGGGAGACCGGGGACCAGGGTTTGATTCCCCGAGGGGGAGACTAGCAGCCTCTTTCTGTCTTGGAGGTACATGCTTTAACCCCAGCACTCGGGAGGCATTGGCAGAGGCAGAGGATCTCTGTGAGTTTGAGACCAGCCTGGTCTACAAGAGCTAGTTCCAGGACAGCCTCCGTAGCCACAGAGAAACCCTGCCTTGACATACCAAAAAAAAAAAAAGAAAAGAAAAGAAAGAAAGAAAAGAAAACAAAAAACGAATGGATATAAGTTGGCCATGACACCTATACACCTATAAAAATAAAAATCTCTCAATCTCTCAATCTCTCTCTCTCTCTCTCTCTCTCTCTCTCTCTCTCTCTCTCTCTCCGTGTGTGTATGTGTGTGTGTGTGAGTGTGTGTGTGTGTGAGTGTGTGTGTGTGCGCGTGTGCGCTCGTGCATGCGTGCGTGCGTGTGTGCGTGCTTGTGTATGTGTTGGTGTGGAGACTGAGGTTATCATGTGCAATACACTGTTGTCCACTCAGTGTCAATCAGTGTCAAAATAAACCTTGTGACAAAGACAATGAAATTGGGGAAACAGGGGAATGATCAACTGGGCTCCTGATGACATCAATGCCTTTTACATCACCAGTTTCCAATCCCACTCCTCTGGCCCATGTCATATGAGCAGGAGCCCAGAATGCCTGCAAAGTGACAGATTCTATATGGAGAGGACCTCACAAAATGATATTTGGCTCCAACGTAATCTCTCAAATGATACAAAATTTGATTGCTACCAACAAAAGCAATACAGGATTGGACTTACCTATAAATGATTACATAGAATTTAAATTATGAGGAAACATAAAAAGACACCACAAATCTATGGAGAAAACTCCACCAAAGTATTTGGTGTGCTGTTAGATACATTACTGAATTTAATGAAAGGTGTTTTTGTTTGTTCAGCTATTGTTGACTTTTATTTTCCTAGCAAAATTCATATTATAGTGTATACCCAGATACGCCAATAACAATTCTAGAATCTTAGATTTAAAGGATACACACACACATACACCTCATAATGTATTGTCACAGAGTCTTTTTTTTCTGTTTCATTAAAGCAGAAGCATGTCAATGGAGGTGGTCACTGATAAAGTTCTCATCAATGTCTAGTTACAGCTGGAGTACAGGGCTTACTCAGTCATCACCACTTCATTCTCAGATGGCATTTGGAAAGCTTGACAAACACCCTATAGGACTGTTAGGAGGACGATGAAAAAGGGGCACCCAGATTTATGAATTCTGAGAAAGTCCCCAGGCTAATCTTCTGTATCATCTCAGCTTCCTGCTCCTCCAGGGTTTCTGACACACTCAGCATGTGGTTGCAACACTGTGTTTCTCCCACAGTAACAGACAGCAGAGTCAGACTGCTGAGCTCCATGTAGACTCTGCTGGAGGATTTGCCTCTTGTCAGTGTGGCCTTGCCCTGGAACTTCTGATTGTACTTAGTGTTACCACTATCAGGATCAATTCTTCCAATCCACTCCAGGCCCTGCCCAGGCTTCTGCTCAACCCAGTGCATATAACCAATAGTGAAGGTGTAGCCTGAAGTCTTGCAGGATATCTTCACTGAGGCCCCAGGCTTCACCAGCTCAGCCCCAGACTGCTGCAGCTGGACCTGGGAGTGGACACCTGGAGAGAAATGCAGAGTGGATGTCACTGTCACCTGAGTGCATTTTCCATCCTTAACTCTGGAACTTGGTGCCCCTTACCTGTAGCTGCTGTCACCAGGAAGAGGATGATCCAGCTCCATCCCACGGTGAGGACCTGTGTGCTCAGTGACTGTGGAGAGGACACTGATCATGTGTTGTTTGTGGTGTGAACATCCCTGTATTTACCACATAGACTCCTGTGATTTGCATATTCATGAGCAGGGTGCTTCTTAGATAAGGACCTGGTCCAGCTGGAGAATGAGGAGGTAGAGGAGACCTGGGTCAAGCAGCAGGATGCTGAGGTCCAAATCCTCATCCTGTCTGATGAAGGAGCCATTCCTGAGACCTGTGCAGACCCTACAGAAACATCAAGGCCTAATCATTCATTTACACATAGAATTGGAACCTGAGATATTTGGTCCTCGAGGTGAAGAGACTGGGTTCCGTTGGTACTATTAATTGTGATTGGATATTTCCAAAGCTCCTTAAATTAGCAGAATTAGTATTCTTCTCACATGGAGGAACAATATTTGCTTTGCTTTCCCAGCTGTTTGCAGCTCTGTGTTTCCCATGTTTGTGTGTCTGTGTCTCTGTGTGTGTGTGTGTGTGTGTGTGTGTGTGTGTGTGTGTGTGTGTGTGTGTGTGTGCATTTGGTCTTGTAGTCTTTGTTTTTGCCCATGTGTTTCTTTTTATAGAGACAAAGAAAGGCTGTGTAGTTGAGTGGTAAAGAGATAGTAAAAATCAGGGAGGAATTGGGCAGTGAGATTGTGATCTAAAAATACTATATGAAAAAATTTCAAATACCAAAAATAAATAAATCTTAATAAATCAAACAAGAAAATAAAATGTGCAATATTTAACAAAGAGTTTTACTGTATTTGAATATTGGGGAATTCACATACAACCTTCAGTATGTGCTGTTCATGTATAGGCTTTTATAAGAATTCCAGAGAACATGGAGTCCCCTCCTAACCTCATCTCATTTCTGTCCTGCTGATTTTTGGCTCCACTGTGACCCCTGCTGGTCCTGAGCACCAGTGCAAGTTAGTATGTATTAGTTTACACTCAACCTTCACAGTGTAGCTTGAGCAGTAAGACATTCATGCTACTTCCGTGTTCACAGAGCTCAGCTGCGTGGGAAAGGGGTGCTTGTTTTCCAGGAAAAACTGAATGGATGTGACAGAGAATGATTTTACGTGGTTCCTGTATCATTACTAATGTTCCTCTAAAGTGGCCGGGGATTTTCCTGCTGGCAGTTGGATCCAGCTCGTCATTACCCTCTGCTTCTACAGAGTGACTACAGAGAATTATGGCATGCTAACTCACTGCACTTTGAAAATTAATCTTCTTGTTATTGCTTGACCCATCACATTTTGTGAGGCATCATGGAGTTGGTCCAGTCCTGCTACATTGAGAGGAAAATGTCATAGGTTTCCAGGAAAGAGTCCTTGGCTCCTGGGATATTGTGTGCCTTCCAGTTCCTGATAAGCCCAGGTGGGATCTTCTTCACTGTCTGTCTCACTGTATTTGTCTCTGTCCTCATCTCCTGGTCTTGGATCCATCTTCTCTGATTCAGAAAGTCCATGGGCCTAAATTTTCAAATGTACACAGAGATAAAAATTTCCCTAAACCTCTTATTTGAGCTTTCTCCCTAGTCTATTTGTTGCATCACATTTAAACCAAATGCAGACTGCTCCAGGCTTTCCCTCAAAATTTGCATCCTGAAACAGGTTTAAAATGGCTCATCTCCTAGGGTCCAGGCCCAGAAATTGCTCCAACTAATGCCCACATGTCTCTAGCCTAGAAGTTTCCTTAGAACCTGATCAGCCTGCATTTGACCAGCATTCCAGCTTCTTCTGTCCCACCCTGTTGTGGGAATTCACCCACCCAATAGTCTTTTAGGTTCCAGCCCCTTCCTGTTGGACACTCAGGTGCTGCATGCAGACAGAGAGAGGAGCTCTTGTCTTCAACTGTGTTTGCAGATCAGGTCTCAGCTTCCAGATCTCTGGGCAGAAGACCTCAGTGGTTCTCTATCTATTTTTATTCATGAGTAAGTCCCAAATAAATACCTGACTTCCCTTTATCCAGGTTTTCATGGAATCTATTACAGTCAACCATTACAGCACCCAACAATGATGCCTCAGTGTGACAACATGTGATTGACAGAATTGACTCTTCCTGTCTGCAGGTGTCCTGTCCCAGATGCAGCTTCAGGAGTCAGGACCTGACCTGGTGAAGCCCTCACAGTCGCTGTCCCTCACTTGTTCTGTCACTGGTTTCTCCATCACCACCAGTGGTTATGACTGGAACTGGCAGTTCCCAGGGAAGAAGCTGGAGTGGATGGGGGACATAACTAGTACTGGTGGCACCTACTACAACCCATCTCCATCTGTAATACTAAAAAAATAAGAAATTGGATTATTACTACCAAAAACATTTCAATTAGCCTTACTTATAAATAAATGTCTAAAATTAGATTCATGATGAAAGGTACCATGACTCCCAAAAACCTATGGGAACAACTTCAAACAACGTACTTAGTGTGACAATAGGTACAGCAAACTGAGCTTTGAATAGGGGTTTTTATTTGCCCAGATATTGTTGATCTGCATTTTACTGTACAAATTCACATAGTAGTTTATTCACAGCTACAAAAACAAAGGTTCCATCATTATAATGATGAACTTTCCAACATTCATTGTGTAAAAATGTGAATTATCTACACCACATTAGAGCACTAACACATGGGGAGCTGGGAAAAAGTACAGGTCCTGTTTCCCATCTTTGTGGGGTAATAAAATTCATTCATTGAAGTACTCCATTCCACCCCTCATGATGGGAAACAAATACAAAATTGTTTAGATTATGTAAACTTCTCTGTGATTTCCAGAACCTATCATCACCAAGTCTGAATATTAGGACTTGAGAGGAAAAACATGGAGAGTTTTATTTTATGTGTATTTGACCTAACAGCAAGTGGCAGATGGGTATCTTAGTTGCTGCATGGGGTCATAATGATATGCTTATTACAAAATAAGCAAATATTAATTGTCACAAATAAGATGTGGCAAAGGGTCCATAGGATGTTTATTAAACAGCATGGGAAACCACGTATTCTAAAATGAATTTGAAATAGGCTTGTTTGTCTGGAAACTCATGGACACACACATATGTAATGAGAACATCCAGGTTTTGTGAGTAGTAATAAATAACCGTGTCCTCAGTTCTCAGGTTGTTCATTTACAGGTAAGCCATGCTTTGGGAATCAACTCTGGAGATGGTGAATCTTCCTTTCACCAAATCCACTTAGTAGGTTACATAATTATTACTAGTTTAGTTCTTATATGAGCAACCCACTCCAGCCGCTTTCCTGGAGCCTGGCGGATCCAGTGCACGGCAGAGTCAGTGAAGGTGAATCCAGAGGCCGCACAGGGGAGTTTCAGTGACCCTGCAGGCTTCACCAATCCTCCACCAGACTCAACCAGCTGCCCCTCACAGTGGACATCCTCAAACAGAGAGGATCCTGATGAAGAAACTGTCACAAAGTCTACTGTCTCTCTCACTCATGTCTCCTCACACACTCAGCATCCCGTGTTATCTACCTTTTAAAAGAGCAACAAAGAAAACCCAGTACAGCCCCAACCCCATGTTGATTGTCGTGTTTTCAGTGCTGCTCACTGAATGGGAAGACAGGGCTAGAGTCCTCTGCCTGACCTGCAGGGTGAGGGCAGGGCTGGTTTTCATGAGAAGAGAGAGGCTGTATTTGCATAGCTCCCTGCTATATATTACTCTCTGGTGTGTGTGAGCCTTAGAGGCAGCAGGTAATGGTGCAAATATCTTCGAGAAAATGAACCAGTGAGGACCATGATTCCATTAAAATATTTTACAGTATTTGCTTGTAAAAATATTCAGCATCCTGAATTTATTTTTCTTTTATCACATGAATTCTTCACTCCTTTTCTTACCAGATATAATACAGTAATTTCATAGAAGTTTAAAAATTAAACATAACAATTTGAAAATTCAGTGGGAACTAATGTAAAGATGGATGAATACTGACGTGTACATTACATTACAACATTGAAACTGGGCTGGGACAGCATGGAGGGAAAGTTTAACATGCACAAGACACAAGTTTTATCCTCATTGTAGAATACATATGCATATATATTTATATATTATATATATACATACATACATATGTATAATAAATATATATTAAATGAACACTAATAGTACAGAGGCTAATCCTTGTGAAATACTGAACACATCACAAACCACTTTTACATATATGCCACATGTTTGTGTTTGGGGTGTCTTAGTTAACATCCTTGGCAATTGTGCCATTAATTTCCTCAAACTAAATACAGGATCCCTCTCTGTGGTTACAACAGGACAGAGAGGAGTCTGTTTCTTGGTCTGTAGTGCCGTGGGTTATGTCTTCCCATCTCTCCAATCCCTCTCCAGATGTAGAATTTTCTTCGTGGTTGTGGGATCAGTCTCAAGTGGCCCCCTAAAATAGTCACTCTGTATTAGAAAGGAGAGTTGAGAGGTAATCATTTAATTAAGTTAATTAATTAATTGATTGATTGATTAATATAACTCTTAGAGAATCATTGTTATGGCTAAGAGATCTTACCGACTATGACATTATTGTTTCTGTGGCACTTGCAGAAAATTGGCTTCATTTAAAGTAAGTAAATGCAGTGAGCTGATGATCTGAAGTCATTTCTACTTTGAGTCCCTTGATGACCAAATCATTTCTCTGACAGTTTTCACTAATTTAGCTTGGTTATTTGTGGGTAAGCAAAAGGAAGAAACTCCTAACAGATGTGGTGACTACCCGTCAGCTGTTCTGTCTTTGCATTTGTTCCTTAGGACCCTGAATGGCTGAGGTATGGTCATCCCTGCTGCCTGTGCTCCGTATTCATCAGGTTGATCTCTTATGGGAGTTGCTTCTGATCGTGAGTAGGGCTGACCTATAGGATTCATCTCTGTCTAGAATGTGGATATCAGACATCTGCTACATGGTCTTTGTTCATCTCAGTGGGTTTCTTCTCACAAGATCAGCTGGACAACACAACACTCATGGATTCTGATAGATATGATCCAGCAGTGGCGTATGCAACACAACACTCACGGATTCTCATAGCTATGATCCAGCAGTGGCTTATGATTTGGCTCAGGCTCCCATATTGTTTTTAACATATGCACACTGGATTTTTGGATTTTAATGAACCAGAAAAAACTTCATAATAATTACTGTTTTTCACACAATACATTTTTATCATATACCACATCAATCTCTTGCCAGATATTTCTCCCCAGTATCCAGTCATCTTTAAGTTCTCTGCCTCTCTGTCTCTCTGACTCTATGTCTCTATGTATATAACTCTCTTTCCGTCACGATCTCCCCGATGCTTCTTATCTGTTCTTCTTGTTACAGATAGATGCTGATCCACTCTTACAACATCTCCCAAACTCTTACCCTGCCTACCATGCATTCATGGAAAGTCTATGAAGAGTGGGGTCTCTCCTATCATTGTGTCCACATGACACCTCCCCCCAAATCAATGAGTACCCTTCCAACAAACTGCTTTCGCTTGCTGTAAGCAAACAAAATTGGACTATGAAATAGGCTTTAATTTGGTCACATGCTATTGAATTGTCTCTTACTAGAGTAATCTATATTAGAGCTTATTTCCATTTACCCCAGCAACAGCTACAGACCCTTAGATTTAAGAGATATGTATTTCATGATTTTTTGCTATACATTGTATTATTTTGCTTTATTAGGAAGAAACATGTCAATGGAGGTGTTCACTGTCACAAGGCTGATCAAGGTATGTTGTATAATAAGGACAACCTGAAGCAACATAACTTCATTCCCAGCAGTCCTTTGAAAATCTGACAAACAGCTTCCTTATAAGACGGTGAATGACAAAGGGACATTCAGAATGATTATTTCTGAGCAAGTCTCCAGGCTGATCTTCTCTGTCATGTCGGTCCCAGGGCAGCTTCCTGCTCCTCCAGGGTTTCTGACACACTCAGGATGTGTTTGCAACACTGCGTCTCTTGCACAGTAATAGAATGCAGAGTCATCAGATGTCAGGCTGCTGAGCTCCATTTAGGCTGTGCTGGAGGATTTGTCTACAGTCAGTGTGGCCTTGACCTGGAACTTTTGATTGAGGTCAGTATTACCAATTCCAGGATAAATTCTTCCAATCCATTGCAGGCCCTGTCCAGGAATCTGCTTCACCCTGTAAATATAGTACCCAATGAAGGCGTACCCTGAAGTCTTGCAGGAAAACTGTGCTGTGGCTCCTGTCTTTACAATCTCAGGCCCAGACTGCTGCAGCTGGACTTGGGAATGGACACCTTTGGAGAGAAAGGCAGATTGGATGTCATTGTCATCATCAGCCCATTCTTTCTTCAGGTTAGGAACTGGGAATTCCTTACCTTTAATTACTGACAGGAGGAAGACAATGATCCAGCTCCATCCCATGATGAGGACCTGTGTTCCAAGTGATTATGGAGAGGACACTCATCATATGTTGTTGATTGTGTGAACATCTTTGTATATACCACCATAGATTTAGGTAATTTGCATATTCATGAGCACTATATTTCTTAGATAAGGTCCCAGTCCAGCTAGAGAAAGAGGTGAAGGAGACCTGGGTTGCACAGCAGGATGCTGAGGGCCAAGTCCGAATCATCTCTGAGGAAAAGGATAATTTACTCCTTCCTGGATCCAAGTGCACAAGCTGAGGATGTAACATCTGTACATTGGTACTATAAATTAGTGACTCAATTGTGGTAGAAACACATTCACATTGATATTGACAAGGGAATGTGTGGAACAAGCTCTCTAATTTAAAACTCCTGCTCTCTGAATCTTGGGTATAGTGTGTTCATTCCCTCAGTACTTGATCACACGTTTTGAGAAAGTCTTCAGGTAACTATTCCCTGCCCTTACACCCCAAGTTAGTTTCCTGCCACTTCAATGTTTCTGACACATCTCAGATGTCAGAACACAACTGAAGTGTTGATGAACAATAATAGATGGCAGAGACCTCAGAGGTCAGCCTGCTGAGCTCCATGTAGACTGTGCTGAACATTGTGATTGCAGTCAGTGTGTCTCTGTCCTGAAACTTCTGTACATACTTTGACCAATGCTTGGGAGGATCCATCCTTTCCTTAGAATCTCATTGAATTAGGCTCTGCCTAATTCAATCTATATAGGAAATTGGGAAGCTGTCTGTCTCAGTATCCTTGTAGGAAAATTTTGCTGAATCTCCAGGAATCCTCAGTCCAACTCCAGAGTGCCAAAGCTGAAGCTAAGTGCGGACATCCCGTGTAGAAAGGTTGCCATGATCACCTCACTGTCTGCATCAACCCTGCTCCTAGTAATGGGTTTGTCTGTAACTGTTGACACCAGGTGGAGGACAATCTGTCTTCATTCCACACTAAAAATCTGTGTTCTCAGGGACTGCAGACAAAAGAAGACTAATGTGGTAAAGTTCGTTCTATGGATAATCCTATATTTACAAACTCAAACTCTGTAATGTATGTAATCAGGAGGAATGGTATTTCTTACATCAAGACCTGATCATTTTGAGACAGAACAGGTAGAGATTTTCCTTGTTAGTCAGAGGGAGGATGAGGTTCAAGTCCTAAATCTGTCTGGTATAAAGAATTCCTGTTTCAATCCTAGCACCTTTGTGGACAGAGCTCTTCTATCCCAGTGAGAATCCAGTCACCAAATCCATGTTCATTAAAGTGAACTACACTTGACGAGTCCAAAGGTCACCTGAACTTCTATATGGTCAGCCATATGTGTGATGCTGAGGAGTTGCTTTGACCATCCTGGCCCCATCAGACACTGGCACAGAGCTGTGGAGGCTGCTGTCCATTCCACACCAGTGACCAGCAGGAATGTGCTCACCTCTGGTGTCAGCTGGGAACTTCTGGGACACTTTTCCCAAAATGTTGCCCAATGTCCTGGAGCTCAACTACCCTTAACCTTTACTATTTCTTTCATGAACTATTATCCTATCCAGCAGCTGTATGAATCTGTCTTGGAACTTGGTGCGCTCACTATGGATTTTATTTAACAAATAACCTCTCCAGTGTCGAAGCATGGAGATCTCAGATGTTAACTACACCAAGGTCTCTGAATGTACTGTGACTGGCAATGAACTTCTCAGATGTTGGGAGCTGCAGAATACCGAGCCTAAAAGATGGCGCCAGTTTTTGCCTTCTGCCAGCCCGACGGCGAGTGCTCTCTGTGATAAACAACTCCTAATTTGTTAAAGGCCACTTATCCTCTTAAATCTGCCTGGAGACAACCTATCCTGGCGCACCACATGGGGTTAGGTGATTGGTAGTTGTAGGCTATATCAGGCCCCGCCGTCTTCCTGGACCTGGGGCCACTCCCTGTAAATCAAGTTTCCTGAGTAAAACTGTAAGAAGATTCCTCGATGTTGTGTTGTTCTTGCTGGTCAAGGGTAGTTGCTACAAGTGGTGGCCCGTACAGGGAATCAGAACTTCTCATAGTCAGGGCAGCGCTGGTAAGTTCCCCAGGTAAGTGGGACATGTAGGTCAGTGGTGAATTCGGCAATACGGTCTCTGGTAAGGAGCAATAAGGACCTTGGTAAAGAGGCAATAAGGTCTCCGGATAGGAGCAAGACTGTTCACAGCCGAAGCGAACCAAAAGTAAAAGGCCTTACTCCTTCTTTAACTTGCAGAGTGAGAGTAAAGTGAATGGACCCGCTATTTTAGTGGTGATTTGGCTGCTCTTTAATATTGCAGTGTGGGCTTTTGTTTTTTGGTGGTGTTATCCAACTTGCACAAACTAAAACAAAAGCACAATGGGATCGTCACAGTCACAGCCAATATTTCTGGCTCTTCAAGAGCTGCTTCATTCTAAAAAAATAAAGTTAATTAAAGCCACGTTGCAGAGGTTCCTGAATGAATGCGACGCCATTGCACCCTGGTTCTCGGTTTTCGGCAATGTCTCGGTGGCTAGTTGGGATAAGTTAGGGAAAGACCTGGATTTTGCCTGGGAACAAGGAACGTTGAAGCCATGTGTTTGGCTGGTATGGTGACTGGTACGCAGCTGTCTAGAGGATCAAGAGGGAAATAAGAAAGCTATAGCAAATGGACAAGCTGCCCTTAAAATGCTTCAAAAAGAAAGATCAGAACAGTCAGAAAGTGAGGCTGGAAAGGAAAAATGGAAAGGGAATAAGAAGCGAGTCTATCCTTCTCTAGGAGAGTTGAGGAAGGAGATAAAAGAACGAGGAGAGGATTCAGAATCAGAGGAGGATATATATGAGGATGAGGACCTCACGGAGGATGAGGAGGGGGAGATTATTGAGCTCATGGAAAAACATTCCTTAAAAGTACCAAAAAAAACAGCGCCCTAAAATGTCAGCTGTAAAGCAAGGGCACCGCCCTACCGCTCCTCCCCACTACTGCTCACAAGAGGAAGTAGGAGCTCCTGGTTGCTCCACCTTCTGTCCGGAAGTGTGGTGCACTGTTCGCACTGAGTTTCAGATTGCCCGACCACTGGCTTATCCAGTTTTTATGGATGGTAACCAACAGAGATATCATCTGCCAATTGACTTTAAAATAGTCAAAGCTCTGGCAGAGTCGGAATGCACCTATGGGGTGACGGCAGCTTTTACAATTGCTCAGGTAGAAGCAATCACTGGCTTCTGTATGACACCTAGTGATTGGATGAATTTGGTAAGAGCTTGTTTATCGCCAGGACAATATTTGGATTGGAGAGCTTTCCAAATTGAATTTGCCAATGAACAAGGTGAGGCTAACCATGCGGCTGGTAATCCAGCCTGGGATGTGGACATGCTTCTTGGTCAAGGACATTTTGCACAGCAACAAACAGGATATCCTCCTCAAGTGTATGATCAGATTAACCAAATAGCCAATAGGGTTTGGAGGTATCTGCCTAACAAAGGTGAGGTCAGTGGAAATCTTACAAAGATATTACAAGGTCCTATGGAACCCTTTTCAGACTTTGTGGCAAGAATGGTAGAATCTGCAGGACGAGTGTTTGGGGATCCAGATGCTGCTATGCCTTTGATCAAACAGCTGATTTATGAACAATGTACAAAGGAGTGTAGGGCTGCAATAACTCCATATAAGGGTAAAGGCCTTGAAGTCTGGATGAAGGTTTGTAGGGTGTTAGGGGGTCCGCTGACCAATGCTGGCCTAGCAACTGCTGTGATGCAATTAACTAAGAAAGGCAGAAGTTCAGGAGCTTGCTTTAAATTCGGCAAGCAAGGGCATTTGAGAAAGCAATGCCCAGAGGGAGGAAACACTAAAGTCAATATCTCTACCCTGAGCCCTAAGCAACCTGGCTTATGCCCTAGATGTAGAAAAGGAAATCATTGGGCTAAGGATTGTAGATCAGTAAAAGACATCAGTGGACAGCCTCTTGTTCAGGGGTATGGAGGAGCCCGTCCAAAAAATGGACGAAGGGGCCCACGACCCCAAGGCCCACAAATATATGGTGCCATGGAGGATCAGAACCAGGAGCAGAGTCTTGAAACCTGGCCCTCTCTTCAACATCCGAGGGAACGAGAGCTACTACAGGCTCCGCGGGGCTGGACTTAGGCTCCACCACCAGACTCGTATTAACTCCCAGATTGAATGGGGGTCCAGCTCATTGACACTTATTTTAAGGGACCCCTTGAGCCTGGCACAGTAGGCCTACTTATAGGAAGATCATCTGCAGCCTTGAAAGGTCTATGAGTACATCCTGGAGTTATAGATCCTGATTACATGGGTGTGGTAAAGATCATGGTAGAATCTCCTAGAGGGATTACAGCTATTTCTCCTGGAGACAGGATAGCACAGCTACTGCTTTTGCCAAGTTTACATGACAAGTTTCCAGCTCAAACCAGAGAGAGAGGAGAGGGAAGCTTTGGTTCCACTGGATCAAACTTAACTTTCCTAGCTTTAGATCTTGATCAACGTCCGACCTTTGAGTTAATAGTGAATGGTAAGAAAATCCTAGGCTTACTAGATTCTGGAGCTGATAAGAGCATCATAGCCACCAAAGATTGGCCCTCTGGCTGGCCTATACAGGTTTCTTCTCAAACTTTACAAGGTTTGGGATATGCTAAGGCTCCTGATATGTGTGCTAGACAATTGCCTTGGAAAGATCAGGAAGGGCATTCAGGGACCATGCAGCCTTATGTATTAGACTTACCAATTTCACTATGGGGAAGAGATTTGTTAAAGGATATGGGTTTTAAACTCACAAATGAATACTCAGAAACATCTCAAGATATCATGAAATGAATGGGATACGTCCCAGGTCGAGGCCTCGGAAAACATCTGCAGGGTCGAACTAGTCCTATTATTCCACAACCGAGAGCAAAGAATCTAGGTCTGGGTTTTTCCAAGGGGCCACTGAGGGAGGTATTCCTATTACGTGGAAAACATAGGAGCCGGTATGGGTTCCTCAGTGGCCACTTTCCTCTGAAAAACTGGAGGCTGCTAGGACGCTAGTGCAGGAGCATCTGGATCTGGGGCATATAAAATCCTCTGTATCTCCATGGAATACTCCTATTTTTGTCATTAAGAAAAAAATCTGGTAAATGGAGATTACTTCATGATCTCAGATCACCTATGGGGTGACGGCAGCTTTTACAGTTGCTCAGGTAGAAGCACTCAATCGCTTCTGTAACAAGTTAAGATCCTTTGTGGAACTGTGGGTGATTGGGCCATTCTGCGCTGCAGATTTTCAGGTGAAATAGATAATCATTATCCAAAACACCTTCTAATGTCATTTTTTAAAGAACATCTGGTCATTTTTCCTAAAACGACTGCAGCGGCTCCTATTGCTGGAGCCACAAATATTTTCACTGATGGATCCAATACAGGCTATGGAGCCTATATGATAGAGCATCAGGATCCAGTGCAATTTCAATATCAGCCTGGCTCCCCCCAGATTATTGAATGTAAAATTGTCCTTGAAATGTTTAGAAATTGCCCGTTCCCCTTTAATCTAATTTCTGATTCGGCATATGTTGTGAATGCTGTTAAGGCCCTGGAGTGTGTGTGTGTGTGTGTGTGTGTGTGTGTGTGTGTGTGTGTGTATGTGTCTGTGTGTGTGTGTGTCTGTGTGTGTGTGTGTGTGTCTGTGTGTGTGTGTGTGTCTGTGTGTGTGTGTGTGTGTGTCTGTGTGTGTGTGT
Source organism: Cricetulus griseus (assembly GCF_003668045.3). Lineage (NCBI taxonomy): Eukaryota > Metazoa > Chordata > Mammalia > Rodentia > Cricetidae > Cricetulus > Cricetulus griseus. The sequence goes on along the minus strand of NC_048598.1, from coordinate 178,920,973 downwards.
GTGTGTCTGTGTGTGTGTCTGTGTGTGTGTGTGTGTGTGTGTGTCTGTGTGTGTGTGTGTGTGTCTGTGTGTGTGTGTGTGTGTGTGTGTGTCTGTGTGTGTGTGTCTGTGTGTGTGTGTGTGTGTGTGTGTGTGTGTGTTGTGTGTGTGTGTGTGTGTGTGTGTGTGTGTGTGTCTGTGTGTGTGTGTGTGTGTATGTGTGTCTGTGTATGTGTGTCTGTGTGTGTGTGTGTCTGTGTGTGTGTTTGTGTGTGTGTGTGTGTGTGTGTGTGTGTGTGTGTGTGTGTGTGTGTGTGTGTGTGTGTGTGTTGTATGGAGGTGCTGGGGTTATCCTGTGCCATACACTGACGTCCAGTCATTGTCAGTCAGTGTCAATATAAACGTGCTGCAGAGACAATCCAATTTCATGAAACAGGCAATGATCACCCAGGGCTCCTGATGACATCAAGGCCTCTCCCATCATCAGGTCAGGATCCCCTGCTCTGGCCCAGTGTTGTGTGAGCAGGAGCCCAGAATGCTGAGAGAGTAACAGACTCTATACCAGAGGACTCCACAGTGTGACATTCGGGTCATCTTCATCTCTCAATTGATAAAAAAAAAATGTGATTACAACTAAGAAAAGCAATCCAGGATTAGACATACCTATAAATGATTACTTAGAATTGAAATTATGAGGAAAGGTAAAGGAACTCCCCACAAATCTTTGGTAATAACTTCTACTACAGTATTCGGTGTGCTGTTAAGTACATCAAACTGAATTTTGATATGTGTTTATGTTTGTTCTGATATTGCTGATCTATTTTCCTAGTCAAATTCTTGTTATAGTATATTCCCAGCTACAGAATTACACCATGCATACCCAAACTGTCACTATCAAATTCCTAGCCTCCTCCTCCTCCCTATGAGCTATTTATACACACACACACACACACACACACACACACACACACACACATTGCTGAGGTCACTATAATAGTATCCAGAGTAGGCTCAGGCCTGGAAAAGTAGATTTTCTTTTCATTTTCCAGATTCCTGAAACCTGTAATCTGTAACCCTGAACTAACACCAACCATAACTTCTCCCATTTATCTTCTTTAACTCACAGGTAAACACTCCAGCTTTTCTACCTTCAGCTGAGTCAACGAGTTCACACCAGTGAGCAAGTAGACAATGCGAACCAGGAAATAGCAGCAGAAAGCAGGAAACTGAGATAAGGAAATCTGTTGCCAATGGAAGCTGGGTTAGAACAGACACCTTAGATGACATCACCTGGCTTGTGCACAATGGTCACTCAGACTTTTCACAAGATGGGGAACAAGAAACTCCTGCAATGGAATCATTGCATGGGATTGAGTTGCATTGTAATCTTTACAAGGATGCGAATTTCCAGTATAGACAATGTGGAAAAACAAGCAGTTTTATTTTTGTTTGTATTCCATCTGACCACAGATTGGAAACAGATAGCTTAGATTCTCCATGGGGAAATAATTGTGTGCATAGTAAAATGGAAACAGTAGTAACTGTGATAGAATAGGACATGGCCAAGGGTCCCTAGAAGATTATTTGAACAGGAAGAAGAAACCACGTATTCTAAAATGTAATCAGACGTACACTTATTTACAGGGAAGTACATGGTGTCAAATGAGAACTGCCTGTCATCTGAGGGCCATCTAGTATTTCTGAGTAGCTCCAGCATTTCTTAAGGGCCTGTGTTGTTCCCAAGCTCCTGTGTAGAGAGGCTTGTGTGTGACTTCACACTGAAGTCTCCTCCTGTGCCTCTGGAACAGTAGGTCATGGCAGGAGGTTCATTTAAGAAAACTTGGCGATTGAGGTATCCCTACCAATGCTGATGCTGGGGTTCAAGTACCTATTGCAAATTCTGACTCCAGTAGTCCAGTACCTTCTTTTTGACACAGTTAAAGAATAGTGTTTATAAGTGTAAACACAGGAGGATTTGTTTAATTTGATGGTTTTAATTACATTGCAAGCTTAAGAACTGTTTGGACAATATATCCCAGCATTGGGAGTGAGTGCCAACCTCACAACAGACTTTATACCTCAGCCATGTGCAGTTCACCTCAGGAAATCCCTGCTCTGCCTTGTGGGGTGGGTCACACAGCTGCAGTGATGTGTGGACCCCACTCAGTCTGTGGCACATTCCTTAGGCATAGCCACAACTGCTTCCTGTCAATAATCTAGGAAGTGCTATGACATTCAGATGTATCCAAGGATGGAAGTAATGGAGAACCCAACATAGAATTAATTTTTTAATGGTTAAACTACTGTGAGGCCAAGGTAAGCTGTCTTTCAAAAACATGGTTTGATTATAGAAAAATAAATTCCCAAAGTAGAGAGATGGCTCAGCTGGTTTGAGTTAGATTCACAATCAAAAGTACAAGAAATACTACTGTGTATTCTGTCTTCAGAGACAGAATGAAGAACAAATAAACATAAACACGGCATCTCAGCAACAGAGACAAAAGACTCACTGTGCTCTCTGTGCTTAGGGAGTGGGAAGAAAAAATCAGAGCAAATCAGGTGTTTTGCATTCCCTGCTAGGTTTTCTTAAGGTTGGTAAGGGCTGAGCGCCCCCTGCTGGCCCAGAGCTCCTCTGCAGGGAGGTTTTTGTCTGGGCTCATGCTGAAGTCCCCTCACTGTGTGTCTTGCACAGTAATATGTGGCTGTGTCCTCAGTGGTCACAGAGTTCAGCTGCAGGAAGAACTGGTTCTTGGCTGTGTCTCTGGTGATGGAGATGCGGCTCTTGAGGGATGGGTTGTAGTCGGTGCCACCACTATAACCTATGTACCCCATCCACTCCAGCTTCTTCCCTGGGAACTGCCTGATCCAGGTCCACCAGTAACCACTGGTGGTGATGGAGAAACCAGTGACAGAGCAAGTGAGGGACAGCGACTGTGAGGGCTTCACCAGGCCAGGTCCTGACTCCTGAAGCTGGATCTGGGACAGGACACCTGCAGACAGGAAGAGTCAATTCTGTCAATCACATGTTGTCACATCCCCTCATGGACACATGTATGAAATGGTCACACTCACCAGGAAGGGCTGTCACCAGGTACAGAAGACCCAACATCTCATCTTCTAGGCTACACCCCCTTTTCTCAGAGGTCAGCCTCCTGTGAGAGAGATGTGAGCTACCACAGCCCAAGAGGGGATTTAACTTAGATCTATAAGATTCATTTGCATGTGGGGAGTCACCCTAGTCTTTATAAAAGAGGAGGGTGGATACCACTCCATTTCCTTTTAACAATATGGCCATCATTGCCTCTGACTTCCGACACTGTGAGTTTGGGATAGAGAGCATGGGGACTACAAGGATCACAGGAAACACATCTTTTCATGACCCCACCTCCAAGCCGTAGCCCAAACCCTCACCAAATTCTTCTGCTCCTGTATTTTTTGCTTCTTCTCAACTGCCTTATTTCTTAAAACTTTCTATATTTTTCTGTTTAATTTATTGATTTTTTTCAAGACAGGTTTCTCTGTGGCTTTGGAAGCTGTCTTGGAACCAACTCTTGGTCTGAAACTCACAGAGATTGATCTGTCTTGCCTGCCAAATGCAGGGATTAAAGACCAGGCACCACTAAAACCCATCTTTATCAATTTATATTTTAACATTCAATACCAGTTGCCCACCCTCCTCTCCACCTGTTCCCCCCACTTTCTCCTCACCTTCTATGTTCTCCTTGAACATGGTAAAGCCTCCCCTTGGAATTCTAAAAGCCAGTCCCATCATCTTATGAGTCAGGAAAACTGTATTCCCTGCCTACCACCATGCACCCCTGTGTCTTGGATGAACAACCTATCTCTCCATAAATAGTGGGCTCCACTAAGTCAGATTGTGCTACAGAGTTAGAATCTTGGATCCATTGCCAATGGCCTCATGTATTACCCCCTTCCCACCATCATCACCTACATTAAGGGAGTCTAGTTCAGTCTTATGCAGGTTCCCCATTTCTCAGAACAGAGTGAGTTATCTCTCACTAGCTCGGATCATCTGATTCTGTGGGGTTTCCCCATCGTGGTCTTGACTACTTTGTTCATGTAATCTCTCCTCCCTCACTTTGATTCTACTCCAGGGGCTTGGCCCATTTGTTAGTTATGGATCTCTACATCTGCCTCCATCTGTTTCAAGAATTAAGTTCTAGCTTTTCTGGAGTTGTAGATTGTAGGCTGGGTATCATTTACTTTATGCCTGGTATCCACTTATGAGTGACTAATACTATATTTGTGTTTCTAGGGATGGGTTTTCTCATTCAGGCAGGATTTTGCCAGTTCTATCCATTTGCCTGCAAATTTTAGGATGCCATCATTTCTTAGCACTGAATTCTACTCCATTGTGTAAATGTAACACATTTTTAATCCATTCTTTGGTTGAGTGGCATTTAGGTTGTTTCCAATTTCTGGCTTTTAAGAATAACATTACTATGAAAATAGTTGCTGTTCCTGTGTTTTACTGTCTGAGGTCAGTACTAACCTTCTTTTCACAATTGGGTTCCTATATACCTGGTTTTTTATTAGGAAGCCCACAAAGTTGAACTTTTCTTTCCTTTTGCACCATGAGATGGGTTTCCATCTTTCGCAGAAAGTTAGAACGCTGTCATCTTGTTTTATCATGGGATCCACAACAGAATTCTTGTTCCACCCAGACTCTGGAATGTAGAGCAAACACCTGCTGATAGAAGTGGCTGCATCCCACACTCCCTCCTCCCTCCTCAACTCTCAAGTCCTCCCCATCTGTATTCACCACCATGTTGTCTTTTGAAAACAAATAGCCTTGTAGTAAATAAAATAAAATAAAATAAAGCGAGATCAAATAAAAACTAACATGTTATAACAGGACAAAATAAAACAAATGAAGGAAAAGAGCCAAAGAAAAGGCACAAGAAACAGTTATAGACGCAGAGACTCCTGATTTGTATACTCAGGAATCCCCTAAAAACTCAAAGCTGTGCTATGTAGACAAAGGAATGTAAGGCATAAATAAATAAATATAAAAATCGTAATAAAGCCATGTGATATCATGAGACAGGGAATGTATTTGAATGGATCACTGATGACATCATCTGATGGACCTACAACCTATGCATAGGATATTTGTTTTCCTTGTTATGCTCCCTTAGAAAAATCTTATTTTTCATTTGAAAGATGTGATAATTGGAGACAGCTTTTGGATTACATGTACACTTCTCCTTTCTGCTCTAGAACCCCATCTGCTGTTGACCCACACAGGTCCTAATTTTCCAATACAGATTTTATTCTGAGACAAATTGTCTTCATGGTGAGTGAGAGAATCTTTGAACTGGGTCATTTCTGTTATTGCAGCATTTTCAGGAGAGCGACATTGATTCTAGGAACTAACTGATCTAGTAACCTGCTAGAGAAGGGTTCTAACTGCCTTGCTTAAAATTCAGTTCTCACTGACTGTAATCCAGCAACCCTGGCTCGGTAAGTAATCACTGGTGATTACTAGGTTTGCATCAAAGGGACTCATAATGTTGTTGAAGAATTATTAGCCCAAATGAAAGCAGAAACATGGCAAGTCACATTCATTAAATACTGTTCATGTATGTATGTCTTTTCTTCAGAGAAATGATGAGAAGTTAATACACAGAATCCTGGTGTCCAGAGTGTGTTTAAACTTCAGGTTCACTGTGGTCATCATATGTCACTGGCAGCCATGTGGGCTGACCTCATCCTGGTTTTAGGGAACAGACAATGGATCCCTTGGTTTTCACCTTCACTCTGTAATGTTCAGTGAGTCATGTTTGTCTTGATGTCAGTAATCCCATATTCTATAGTCTGATTGTTCACCAATAATTCTTGACACAAAGCTGAGGTCAGTATAAAAGAATCCAGAGGAGGCTCAGGCCTGGAGAAGTAAGTTTTCTTTTCCTTTTCCAGATTCCTGTGATTATTAACTCTGAACCAACATCTACCCTCACTTCTCCCATTGATCTTCTCTATCTCACAGGTAAACACTCCAGCTTTCCTACCTTCAGCTGTGTCACAGTCCACAGCAGTGAGCATGCAGGCAACATGAACAAGAAAACATCAGGAAAAAGCAGAAAACTGAGATAAGGAACTTTTTTGCCAATGGAAGGGAAATAAAAGAGATATATAAAGGACATCACTTGGCTTGTGCACAATGGTCACTCAGGCTTCTCCACAAGGTGAAGTACAAACATCTTCAAAAGAATCATTACATGGGACATAGGGTTTAAATTAATCTTGACAAGGATGCAAATTTCCAAGTTGCATTGTGGACATCACTTGGCTTGTGCACAATGGTCACTCAGGCTTCTCCACAAGGTGAAGTACAAACATCTTCAAAAGAATCATTACATGGGACATAGGGTTTAAATTAATCTTGACAAGGATGCAAATTTCCAAGTTGCATTGTGTGAAAATGTGAATTATCTGTGCCTTAGTAGAGCATTAACACATTGGTAGCTGGGGACAGTAGACAGATGGTTTCTCCATCTAGGTGAGCTAATAACATTTATTCATGGAAGATCAGGATTCTACTCCCCAAGATGGGAAATAAATAGAAAGGTTTTCAGATGATTTAAATTCCCTGTGATTTCCATCTAAACCTATCATCACCTAATCTGAAAATTGCAGATCATTGTGAGAAAACTTGGAAAGTTTTATATTCTGTTTATTTCATCTAATAGCAAGAAGCAAATGGATGCCATTGCTGTTCCATGGGCTCATAATGATACACCCATTAGAAAATAAGCAAATAGTAATTATCATAGAATAAGATTACCAGAGATCCATAGGATATTTTTTTTAGCAGAAAAGGAAGACCACATATTCTGAAGTGTAGGTGACATATGCTTATTTGTGGGGAAAATCATATAACATGAGGGCATCCAGTTGTTCTGAGTAGCCTCAGCGCTTCTTAAGAGCTATGCTTTCCTTGAACTCTTATGCAGGGAGGTTTGTGTCTGAGTTCACACTGACATTCCTCCCATGTCTCTGGCACAGGAAGGCACACCAGATGGTTCAGACGAAAGAAAACTTGGCTATCAGAAGCATTGTTTCTGACACTGATGCTGGGGTTGAAGTCCTAATTACAAACTCTGTCTCCAGTAGACCATATATGGTCCCAGATTTTTCTATGACACACTTATAAAATGTTAAATGTCAGTGTACACAATGGAGAATTTAATACGATGTTGTAATCACAATGCAAGTTTTGCATTTTTAATGAAAATCCAAAATTTGCTTGGGAGTAACAATCATGACACCACTCTTTGTACCTCACCCATGAACACTTGACCTCAGGAAATCCCATACTCACCTTATATCCTGTATTAACAGCTACAGATATGTGTGGATTCCATACTGTCTGTGGCACATTCCTTAGGCAGAGAGCAACTACTTTCTGTCAAGAATCTAGGAAGTGCTACTGCATGAAGTTATATCTGAGGATGGAGGGAAGATTTAACTTTTTAACGGGTCAACTACTGCAATACCAAGGTCAACTGACTTTCAAAAAGAGACATATATTTTCAAAATATATTCCTAAGACCAGAGGAATGGCTCAACTGCTGAATGCTACAACCACAACAAAAATGACAACAAATATTACTATGCTGTCTTGAGACACACAGTTAGAGGCAAACAAATAAGACTTTACAAAAACACAGCATTTCAGAATCAGAGAGAGAAAGACCCCCTGCCTTCTCTGTGTTTAGGAGGGTGAAAGCAAAGTCATAGGAAACCAGGTGTTTTTCTTGCCAGTCTAAAGTTTTGGAGTTCCTGGTCTTGGTTAGTGCTCAATGACCCTGCTGGCCTAGAGCTCCTCTGCAGGCTGTTTTTTTTTTTTTTGTCTGGGCTAAGCTGAAGTCCCCTCACTGTGTGCCTTTCACAGTAACATGTGGCTGTGTCCTCAGTGGACACAGAGTTCAGCTGCAGGAAGAACTGTTTCTTGGATGTTTCTCTGGTGATGGAGATTCCGTTCTTGTGGGATGGGTTGTAGTTGGTGCTACCACCATAATAATTTACGTACTCCATCCACTCCAGCTTCTTCCCTGGGAACTGTGTGATCCAGTGCCAGACATAACCACTGGTGGTGATGGAGAAACCAATGACAGAGCAAGTAAGGGACAGCGACTGTGAGGGCTTCACCAGGCCAGGTCCTGACTCCTGAAGCTGGATCTGGGACAGGACACCTGCAGACAGGAAGAGTCAATTCTGTCAATCACATGTTGTCACATCCCCTCATGGACACATGTATGAAATGGTCACACTCACCAGGAAGGGCTGTCACCAGGTACAGAAGACCCAACAGTCTCATCTTCTAGGCTACACCCCCTTTTCTCAAAGGTCAGCCTCCTGTGAGAGAGCTGTGAGCTCCCACAGCCCAGGAGGGGATTTAACTTAGAGTTAGAAGATGGATTTGCATTATGGGGGTTTATCTTTTCCTTATAAAAGAAGAAGGTGGATACCACTCCATTTCCTCATTACAACACAGCCAGCACTGTGTCTGACTTCCTACAGAGTGAGTCTGGAATAGAGAGCATGGGGACTACAGGGATCACAGGAAACACATATTTGCATGAGCCCATCTCCACTGCCTAGGCCAAGGCCCCAGCAAATTCTTCTGCTCCTGTATATTGCTTAGCTTTTTTCCATTCATTTATTTCTTAACATATTATAATTATTTTTCTTTAATTAATTAATTATGAATTATTTTTTGTATTCTAATCCCAGTTCCCACTTCCTCCTCTCCTCTGGTTCCTCCCACTCCCCCACCTCCCATCTGCTCCTTGGAGAGCCTAAGGCCTCCCCTAGGAATCTACTAATTATTCAAATACTTAATTCATTTTTCTTTTTATACATTAACTCTTTACAGATACATGCTTATCTTTCCAGATATTATACCATAATTTCATCAAAATTTAAAAATTAAAAATCACTGTTTGATAATTGAAGGGGAACTAATGTAAAGATCAATGAATAATGAAGCATACATTAAATTATTGTAATGAAACTGGACTCAGAACAGCAACAGGGGGAATTTTAACATGCACAAGGACTCAAGGTTCATCCTCATTATATAATACATATTTATGTGCATATAATAAAAATTAATATTACATAAACATAACAATAATAGGCTGTTCCTCGAGAAACACTAAACCCAACACAACTGCTTTTACTTATATGCCACATGTTTGTGTTTGGGGTGTGTTAGTTAAAATCTTTGGCATTTGTACCATTATTTTTCTTCAAAGGGAATATAGGTTCCTTGTCTTTGGTTACCACAGGAAGGAGAGGAATATGCAACCTGGTTTTTAGTGCCATGGTTTTAATGTATTTCCATCTCTCCAATTCACCTGAGGATGCAGGAATTTCTTGGTAGTAATGGTATCAGTCTCGAGGAGGACCCTTGGAATAGTCCCCCCTGTATTAGGAATCGGCAATGGAAAGTAGTTGTTTAAGAGATTAATTAATTCAGCTATTACAGAAACAATGTTATGGCTAAGAGTTCTTATGGACTATGACATTTTTGGTTTTGTGCCATTTGCAGGAAACTGACTAATATAACTGTGTAAGTTTGGTTTGCATGTCAGTATAAATGTCTGAATTATAACTACACATATTAAAACAAAACTGTATGCTACAGAATCAACTGACTCCTGTTTGCTTTGCTCTAATTTCAATATCAAGAAACAGATGCACCCTCTGTTACAGGAGAGAAGCAGCAAGAACCAGTCCTTTGCATGACTTCTGTTCTACCTGCACCACAGACTCTGAATATAATGATATTGGCAATGAAATCTGCACAGGCTGATGGAATTTCCTCAGTCACAACTTTCTTATCAGCTTCTGCTACCATTGACTTCTTAGGGACTTGTAGATCAACAATGCCGCCTGCTGGTTTGGAGAATCTACTACTGTAAGTTTGTCTATGGGCTCACACACAGTGCCCAAACTATGGCTCTCTCTCCTGTGTTTATTGACTTGGGTTATGTTGAGCAGATATGCAAAGGATGAATGGTTGCCATGAGTTTTGGCCTGGGGGGGGGATGGACATGGAAACTCCTAGCAACCCAAAGGTGATAAAGACCAAACACCGGCATCTTGTCATCTTTAGAGAGCTCTCAGTTCCATGCTGCAAAAGTGGACTCTGTTCTTTATTCAGCATCTTCCTGGCTGTTTCTAACCATGCTTCCTTAGCCAGGAGGCCATTATTCTCTCCTGCCATCGACCCCTATGCTTGGTTGCTTCTAACTCTCTGTCCTCACTTGTTACTTCCACACCTAGCCCTCTGTCCAGGTACAGGCCTATTCAAATGCTTAGTCTTGTAGAGATGCAAACTGAGGTTTTTACCTTGGGATATTTCTTAATAATATTTCCTGGCCCCCGGCAGTACAGAACTAAATAGACAATTCTCAATGGAGGAATCTAAAAGGGCTGAAAGACACGTAAGAAAGTGTTCGACATCCTGAGTTTCATTTCATCAGGGAAATGAAAATCAAAACAACACTGAGATACCGTCTTACTCCTGTCAGAATGGCTAAACCAAACACACCAATGACAGTTTATGCTGGAGAGGATGTGGAGAAAGAGGAACACTCCTCCACTGCTGGTGGGAGTGCCAACATGTACAGCCACTTTGGAAATCAGTATGGTGTTTCCTCAGCAAAATGAGAATGAGTCTACCACAAGATCCAGCAATTTGACTCTTAGATGTATACCACAAAAAAACACATTCCTACAACAAGGACATCTGTTCAACCATGTTCATCACAGCATTATTTGTAATAGCCAGAACATGAAAATATTTTTGTTTTCCCAGAATATTTATTTGGAATTTCTGAGCCAATTCACAATTTAGTTGTTTAAGAGCTATACCAACAAAGGTCCCAGTCTCATATAATCCAGAGATAGTTTTATTATAATGTGCAACCACAATTTTCACTTTTATTGTTTTATTAATAAAGAAAAATATCAATAGAGGTGGTCACTGGAGAAGATTTTGTCAAGGTATGGTAAACAATCCGGCATCCTAAATCGGCATCACTTCATGCACAGTTGTGATTTTGAGAATTTGGTAAGACTGTGTCAACTGACAGACACTCAGATTGCTTGTTTCTGAGCCAGTCTCCTGGCTGGTCCTCTGTGTCATCTCAGCTTCCTGCTCCTACAGGTTTTCTGACACACTCAGGATGTGGTTGCAACACTGTGTCTCTCGCACAGTAATAGACAGCAGAGTCCTCAGATGTCAGGCTGCTGAGCTCCTTGTAGGCTGTGCTGGAGGATGTGTCTGCAGTCAGCGTGGCCTTGCCCTGGAACTTCTGATTATCCTTTGTATCACCATCTCCAGGATAAATCCATCCAATCCAATCCAAGCCTTGTCCAGGCTTCTGCTTCACCCAGTGCATAAAATGATCAGTGAAGGTGTAGCCTGAAGCCTTGCAGGACATCTTCACTGAGGATCCAGGCCTCCTCAACTCAGTCACAGACTGCTGCAGCTGGACCTGGGAGTGGACACCTGTGGAGAGAAAGGCAGAGTGGACTTCAGTGTCACCTGAGTGTGTGACCTCTTCTCAAGACTGGAACTGGGTACCCCTTACCTTTAGATGCTGTCACCAGGAAGAGGATGATCCAGCTCCATCCCATGGTGAGGACCTGTGTGCTCAGTGACTGTGGAGAGGACACTGGTCATATGCTGGTCATGGTATGGACTTCTCTTATTTACCACCATGGACTCACATCATTTGCATATTCATGAGGCAGTTTTTTTTAAAAAATAGGCAACTGGTTTAGTTGGAGAAGACAGGGTAGGGTACAACTAGCTCAAACAGCAAGATGCTGATTCCCAAATCCTCAACATGTCTCAGGAAGTAGCCATTCCTGAGACCTATGCAGACCCTGTGGAAACAAGAAGGCCTGCTCTCTCAATTTTCGAATAGAATCCCAATCTGAGATACCTATCCTCTTGAAATAAAATGTTTCTCAGGTCGTGGTAATAATTGTGTCTGGAAATTTCAAAAATTCTGAAATCAGGAGAACTTGCCATCTTCTTTCATATACAAAAAATTAATATTTGCTTTTCCAGGAGGTTGCAGGTATGAGTTTAGTGTGTGTGTGTGTGTGTGTGTGTGTGTGTGTGTGTGTGTGTGTGTGTGTTTCCTTTTCTTTTTGTCTGTTTGTTTTCTTCTATAGGGATAAAAATCATTGCATACTTGAGTGGTATGGAGGTGATTAAGATCAGAAAGGAATAGAGCAGTAAATCTATTATCTGAAACAATTATATGAAAAAAATAACTATCAAAAAATCAATAAATCTTAATACACCAAATAAGAAAATAGCAAATTATGCCATATTTAGCAAAACATATTTTACTGTGTCTTAAAATTCAAGACTTCACGTATCAACTGCAATAGATGTTGTTCAGAAAACAGATTTTTAAAAAGATTCCTTAGAGACTATGATGTCACCTCCTCTCTTCAACTAATTTTTGTCCTGATGATTTTTGGCTCCATTGTGACATTTGTTGGTCCTGAGCGCACCTGCATGTTGGTATGTCTTGGCTTAGACTCAAATTTCACTGTGTAGCTTGAGCATTAACACATCCATGCTACCACAATACATACCAAGCTCAGCTGCAGAGAAAAATTGCTCTTGTTTTCCTGGAGATCCTGCACACATGTCGCTGAAATTGATTTTCAGTTGGGCCTCTATTGACACTAATATTCCTCACAATGCCATGGTCTTTCCTGGGGGCAGATGGATCCACATCCAGCACTACCCACTGGTACTACAGAGTCACACTCCAAAGAATTACAGCATGTTAAATCACTGCTCCTAGGAAAAATAAACATCTTATTCATGGTAGACCTGATGAGGAATGCCTTTCTGTATTCTGTGAATATATGTTTCTCTTATTGGTCAGTGAATAAATCTGTTTCAGCCAATGGACTGGCATGATTTAACCAGGCGAGAAATCCAAAAAAGGATAAAGAAACGTGTAGGGAGACACTTTAAACAGGCCTCCCTAGGGCTGGCTACAGGTGTGCCTGCCTATGCCCATCAGGGTGTGGTCAAGGTGATGTCAGTGTAGCATGGTAAAGGTTTAAGGAGATAGGGACTGCACATGGTAGTCTCTCTTTTCCCTGCTGTTTTTGCTTATGTAATTGTCTGCCGGTTGGCTACCTAATAAATATATATCTTGACCATCACAGGCTATGTATTATTTATTAACTGTAATGTGAAAGTAGTAGGGCGAGTCAGAGTGATGCCATGTAGATGTCAAGGAGGAATGAGACTTCAAATCACCTGTAAGGCAAACCACATGGAGATACACAGATTAATAGAAATGGGTTAATGTTTAGGAGTTTAGACCATAAGAAGCCTCAGCTTGCAGTCAAATAGTTGATAATTAATATAAGATTCTGTGTGTTTATTTGCAACTTAAACAAGTGCAGAACTGGGTCAGACAGAAACTTCCATCTACATAGACCCATTGTGCTTTGTAGGGAATCATGGAGTTGACCTGGTCTAGTTGGTTTGAAAAGCACATGTCAGAGTTTTTCAGGGTAGAGACCTTGGCTCCTGGGGCATTTTTTTTCTGAGAAACTGAGGCACTCCCTCAGTCAGTGAAGATTCAAGCCACCCCTGTTTCTCCTTGTCCCTAGGAGTATTCAAAGCATGTAGAAGCTTGACAGGAAAATTGGTCTTAAAAATGAATTTAAACCCCACTGTGTTTACCTTGAAAATGTCATTGTGTCCTGACAAATACCATTGTATTGATCCTGGCAACCACCTTTATAGTCTGTTTGTGAAAAGAGGATGGATTCTCTGTTTGTGATGAATATAGAAGTCAGATTGCTCACAACAAACTTGTCACAGCATCAGTCTTGTGGCCCCTCCATCCTGAACTGGTTAAAATTCAGCTCTCACTGACCATTATCAGTAAACTCTGCCTTGGTGAGTAAACACTGGTATATACAAGGTTTGTGTCAACTGGATTTATAGGTTTATTGAACTTTTGATTACAAAATCAGAAAAATCTCAGTTCACATTTGTTAAATAGTGCTTATATATTTATCTCGTTTCTTCTCTAAGAAACTGAGAATTTAATTCTCAGGTTCCTGGTGTCCATAATGTGTCCAACCTGCATGTTCAGTGTGGTCCTATGTCACTGGCAGCCATGTGGCCTGACCTCACCCTGTCATTTGGTACAGACATTGGATCTCTTTTTTTCCATCACACTGTGCTGATTATTATCTGTACTTTTCTTGATCTCTGTAATCCCACATTCTGTACTCTGTTTGTTCACCTTAGCTGAGGTCACTATAATAGAATCCAAAGAAGACTCAGCCAGGACAGTACATTCTCTTTTCCTTTACAGATGCTGAAATCTGTGATCATTAACCCTGAACCAACACCATCACTCCTCCCATTTATCTTTCTCTAACTTACAGGTAAACACTCAAGCTTTCATACATTCAGCTGCATCAAAAAGTTCACTTCAGCAAGCATGCAGGTAATGTGAGCAAGAAAACAGCAGTAAAAAGCAGAAAACTGAGATAAGGAACCCTGTTGCCAACAGAAGGGAGATAGAACAGAGAAGAGATATCCATTAAATCTAACCAACATGGCTGCTGAATTGTGACCAAAACATTAATGTCATCAGTAGATATGCTAACACAAAAGGAGGGCATCTCACCTGCTCTCAACCCTAGTCAGAGGAACACAGACAACTAAGGAATTTTGTGTCTGAGAAATAATCTTCTAGAAAGAAGAATTCAGCAAAACAAAAAGCTCTGAAATCACATTTGCAAGTAACATTTTATGGACTGAGAAGATTTTTCTTATTTATTTAGGTGTGTAATATATATGTAGATATATAAATACACATACATATTTAAGAAAAAGGGATTAAATATGAAAGAAAGAAGCAGAATAAAATATAAAATTTTACTCATGCATAATAATTCTTTGAAAAAGATATTAATATTGAAAATTGAAGAAATACTGATGAGTGTATAAATGATCAGGTCTCAGATGCCTGTGACTTCTCTTTGGACTCTTTTCTTTCTGCTGTTACCTTGTCCAACTTTGATGTGATGGTTCTTGTTCTGATTATTGTATTTTATTTCATTGTATTTCACTGTTAACAACAAACATAAATGCACCACTGGAAACTATGGTCACAAACTATGAAAATTTTAAAAGAACTATTTGAAGAGAACAACACGGGGCTTGAAATCTAACTGGAATGTATAAGGAAACAGAAGCCATTGTTTTGTTTGTGTTTGGTTTTAATCATAGTTCCAGTGCTTCTAAAAGAATATATGCCACTCTCATTGATTTGGATTATTCCCAAGATCAAGATGATAAGACCTTAATGCTTAACAGTTTTTACACTATGGATATGAGACACAAGTAAGTCAAGGTGAAACTGATTTGTAGACTTCCTCAATATTGACTGATGCTCCTATTTCCAAAAGTACTTGTTCAAGCTACAGAGGGTGAAAATTCATCAAAGATTTCCCAGCTGTGTACTATTCCTACTACAATTCTTCCCTGACAAGACAGAGATATTCACTTGCAAACTAGTGGTAAGATTCCTTTGAGAGGCAACTAGGCTTTGATTACTTGAAATTGAATTGTAAGACACAAGAGGGATAAATGCCTTGTAACATTTTTTCATTTAAAATAATGTTTATATACAGTACATCAGATCACAATTCTCCCATCTCCCCCAAGATTCTCACACCTCCCCACCATTCAAACTTCAGGCCTTCTTCTCCTCCTGTTTCTCTTTAGAAATTAAAATGGCAAATAAAATGAAATGTAAACAATCCATAAAAGAATAAAAGACTCAAGAAGTACAGGCAGGTGCACATAGCAACACACACACATACACACACACGCACACACACACACACACACACACACACACACACACACACACACACACACACACACACACACACACACACACACACACACACACACACACACACACACACACACACACACACACACACACCAGCATAATCGCTGTCACCAAGTAATTGGTCTTGGGAAGTTTCAGTACTCTAGGCCTACTGTGTTGTGCAATGGCCCTAGCATCATCTTTACATTATGTCCTCCATTGCAATTGAGGACCAGGCTCCAATACTGCTGTAGCCAACTCTTTCCAGTCGCTCTGGGATAGTTCTGTTACTAGTTGACCACGAATTAAACATCTGCCTCACAAAGGGTAAATGCATACCATATGAGATGATCACTTCTTTAAATCTCCACAAATATATTATTTCCACAATAATCCAGTCAGATCTTACACAGGCTGGAGATATCTGTCATTTGGCATGTGTTCCTGTTAGGTAACTGGATAATTTAAGGGTGGGTGTTTGAAAGCATTGGGTTATTCCTCTCTAATCTTATAATGTAATACTGATGTTGAATCTCCTTTCAGTTCCTCTGACTTTGTCTGAATATCTCTTAAGGATTATATCTTATCAGTCAAAATGGAATTATTTTCTTTATTAACTCTTTCTAAGACCTGCATCCTGGCATCAAATCAAGCAACTTGGCACACATTTAATTGTATCGTTTTTAAACCACATATCATATAACCTCACAGAGACATATCTCCTTCCATCATAAAGGAGTTTCCAATTTGTTAACTTTGGAAAAAACTTTTTTTAAACAACACCCTCTCTGAGAATTTCCAATTCTGTCTCCAAATCAGTTGATGATGATGGTGGAATGTGACACTTAGCGAGACTGAGTGAAGATCACAGGCTGTAAAGAGCTTGGTGAGCACATACAGCTGCCATGATGGCCTGTCAGCAGTCTGAGGAGAATGGAAGGGAGAGGGAACTGGGATTGATATGTAAATTAAGATTATTTCTAATTTAAGTAAAATTTATATATAAAAAAGGAAACAATGCCCCCATTAGCTACTGTTGGCATTAAAGGTATTTGGGTTTTTTCTTCTTTTCTCTTGTCACTAAAAAGAAGATAAATATCACCTGCTTAGTGTTGGTTTAAAGTTGTATAGAGTTGGGTATGGAAGGTGATGCTCAGTCTCTGGTATCTCTTTTAGATATGTTTAAGGGTCTGGATGGGAAGGGTATGGTTAGGGTTGGATATAGGTAGTTTAACATACTTCTTGTGAACTATTTTTAGCAACTATGAGCTATAAATAATCTAAATTGTTAGATTCTTGTATGTTGACTGCATAAGGTCTTCTTTTTGTTTATGATATTTTGCACAGAAATATAAAGACCTTTCAGTTCTATCTCTGTCATTCATATATATATATATATATATATATATATATCATTGATTATATATAATTGTACCTGCTAAATTATTTTGGGAAGCTTCAGCCATTGTACAACTATGTTTCTGAGAATTACAGATCATAGTTATACATGTTTCTTATACCTATGAGATTAGTCAGACAGATATATAATATTCAAACACTTCATAGACCATAAATGTTTAAATACTAGTACTCTGTTGACATGAGACACAATTGCTCCTGACAGCACCAAGCTATTCCAGTGAGCATGGTGGGCACCATTGACAAATCCCTCTGGAGTTCATTCTCTCCTTGGCTACTGGCCTCTTGTGCAAAGACCTGACCCCACATCAACAGCTGACTCTGGACATGATGTCCTACTGAACTTTCAGGAGATAAACTTAAAGAAGACTGCTGAACACTGCCAATCAGGGTAAGACAGTCTTTTAACCTCCCTGCTTCTGTGTTGGTCAGTCAGTTACTCTAGGTCTTAGACAAAGCTGGTTGCCCCTACGCTGCTATGAGACTCTGGGTGACTGTCCAGGTAGCCTGTTGGTTCTGTCTTCTCTGCACCTTTGGAAGTTGCTCACCTGCATTTCTTGCCTACCCTAGTATTGTTATCTTCCTTCTCAGGTCTCTGATGAGTTTGATGATTAGACTGTCACAAGTATTGTTCTGTCATCCTAGATAGAAATATTAGGTACAGGATTAAAATTTTCCAGTTTAAGACAACTTCATGGTAATTTCTGTTATGTCTTTGCCCTAGGACTGGATATGTAGTTCATGGCAATTGCTCTGTGTTGCTTCACTGGCCATAGGTCATGAATTGTGTATGATTTTACCATGCCTTCTCCAAGAGCATACTTAATATTTGCTATCATTGTGTATAGTTTTGTATCAAGTCTAAATCTTATTTAGACTAAAAGGGGAATTGTAGTAACATATTCATCCACTGTACCTGTAGCATTGACATCCCCTTTTGGGCGTGGTCAAAGATGTGGATGTGATTGGTTAAAAGGAATAGGATTGGGGATCCAGAAGCCCCTTCTTCAGTTCTCAGAGAGCATCCAGATGTCAGGGTCTGCATCCTTGGAGTGGGAGTCCATGACAGTCACTGTTTTCTGTGTAAGATTCTTTTCCCCAAATGAACTCCACTGCATCTTATTGGTCAAGCATCCTGATTTTCATGTCCAATGTGAAGACTTGATGCTGGAAGAGAAAACAGAAAGTAAGGAGTTCACAGGAAATCCTCAAAGGAAAACCATCTCAATGCTCACTTTCCAGGGTGATTCTCAGAGAACCACCCAATCAATGCACAGGGGAAGAGGGACAGGCGGCTCCTTCCATACTCTTTCCCTCCTGCTTTCCTCATGACAAACCTGAGATCTGTGCTCTGAGCTCCTCTGGAATTCATCTCCTTCATGAAACTGAGGGAAAGCAATGAAAGAGGAACTTTGCCCACTAAGGGAGCCACTGTGATGGGGGACAAGAGGTTCAAAACCTTAAGAACCACAAGAATCATGAGGAGCAGAGGCAACGACCATGTCCTCTAGGAGAGACACTCACCTGTCTGAGAGAAGAGGCACAGATGAGGGCAATGTGTTATTGGACTTACCTGGTTTTTGGAAAATTCTACCTTATGTATTAATTCACTCAGACTTCTAAATGAATCTTACAGCCTGGGTTGTATAAAGAGCAGAATCATTTCCATTTCATATATAAAAACTTCAAATCCCACACTGAAGGCTGCAAGGTTTCTAATGACACCTCTTCCCACAACTAGTCAATGGTCACATGAGAACTTTGGGGCTCTGCTTCAGATGAAATTTGAATGTTAGAAAGCAGACGTGGAGACGGGAAGAGGGACATGGGAGAAAGATGGAAAGAGAAAAAGACAGAGACGGGGACAGAGAGACTCCAGTATCTGCATATTTTCCTTCTCACATAATGACAGCGGTGTATTTTGTTGATTCAAAGTTGCCCTGGACAACTTTTAACTTTAATAGCATCCTAACAAACCACAATCCAAAGGAGCCTATGGTGTCACTTAATGTTTCCCATATTTGTTTTGTAGAGACGAAGTTCAGCTTATAATTCAATCGAGAGGCAATGAGAATCATGACATATATTGATGCTCAAGACGGAAAAGGAGGCCAAATGATGATTGGTGAGGACAAATATTCTACTCATTATCCCCATCGCATCTATGAAAATAACGACACTGTTTTCTTATGGCCTTTACTGCCACCCGAGGATCTGTGAAAGCAGAAACACAATGGCAAGGGATAATGTCCTTTTGGACAGCGTGTGGTTGGTGGACATAACACTCCCCATCCCACAGGAAGTGGGTGGTCCTTCCTCACTGTGCTGCTTCCGGGTTGAGACTAGACTGCATGAGTTCACAGTGCCCGCTGTCACAGAGGCACTCCTGTCCCCAGCAGGAAGGCTTGTTTTTGTGCAGGCTCACACTGAAGTTCCATCACTGTGTCTCGTGCACAGTAATACACAGCTGTGTCTTCAGTGGTCACAGAGCTCAGCCTCAGGGAAAACTGATTCTTCGATGTGTCTACTGTCATGGTTATTCGGCTCTTGAGAGATGGGTTGTAGTAGGTGTTTCCATTGTTATAAATATCACCCATCCACTCCAGCCCTTTCCCTGGATGCTGACGAATCCAATGCCACCAGTAACCGCTGCTAATGGAGTAACCAGTCACAGTACAGGTGAGGGACAGTGACTGCGAGGGCCTCAGCAGACCAGGCCCTGACTCCTGCAGCTGCACCTGGGACAGGACACCTGTGAACAAAGAACAACAGTGAGTCAGGAGCTCAGAACCAGCAGAACAAGGTTCTCCACTGCTTCCCCGTGGAACTCACAGCTGGGAGACATCAGCAGGAAAATGAAGACCCACAAGTATTTCATGTTCTTGGGGGTGAATTTAATGCCCCCCAGAAAAAATATTCTCCAGGGTGTAGGAGGCTCTGAATTTAAGCAGATGCTTGACTTCTGGTGGCATTGCTAGGAATTTGCATGTGGGATGTTCCTCTAAGTAAATGTAGGAGAGCATGCTGCATGATCACTTTCACCACATGTGTGAGAAGGCTGCAAGCTTGTCTCTCTGAGAGCCCAGCTCTCTCTCACTCAGCAACTCTCACAAGCTACTGACATGAAAGGGTGGAATGTGTACAGTGGACTTATCTAGGGCCAGAGTTGTTATTGACACACAGTAGTTAGATAGATAGATAGATAGATAGATAGATAGATAGATAGATAGATAGGTGAATGAATGAATGAATGAATGAAGTATCAAATTTCACATTCACATGAGGTTCCCCAGAATGGTCACTGAGTGACCACATTTGACTCACCAGTTGAACTATTAATATTATTGTCCTTTTTGGGAAATAACAGTGACCTAAGCTCTCAGCTCTGAGTGCAGGGCCCAGGGACACATGTTCTGCTTCTGCTCATGTCATAACCAACACAAGGCAAGTGACATCACATACCATCATCCCAGAGTCATCCCTAAATCACTCCCTGATCTGTACTCAGTTCTCTGAAGTTTCATGTTCATACACTTTACAGTGCAGCCTGGCTGTAAATAGTTTGCAATGAGTGTACTGAGGGAGAGAGAGAAAGAGAGAGAGAGAGAGAGAGAGAGAGAGAGAGAGAGAGAGAGAGAGAGACCTGAGAGTGGAGTCCTAATCAGATCAGCAGTAGTGCAGTGAAGTGATCAGCAGTGTAGTTCAGGTAATAAAGTGCTCACATATGAAATCCACACAAAGTTAAATAAAACAAAAAGTTATGCTGTTTAAATCAGAATAAAAGGAGGAGAGAGAGTGGGGAGAGAGGGGAGGAGGGATGGGAGGAGGGAGATGGGGAGGAGAGGGATTGTTGTGATGAAGCAGTAGGAGGAGGAGGGGATCAGAAGATGAAGGAAGGAGGAGGAAGAGCAGAAGAGAGAGAGGAGGAGGGGGTGGAGTCATCTTCACACAACTCACTGAAGTCTTGGGGATCAATGTGAAGGAGTGTGGGAAGAGTGTGAGAGTCAGAGAAACAGGGGGATTGCTGTGAGAGTATTTTTCCTAGAAATGTCAAAAGCTACACACAGGTCGTCTCACCAGCATGAACAGCAGCTTCCTTTATGGCTTTGTAGCCACTTTCCTGTATTTCAGGAATGAGGAAATTTGGGCCCAGGAAATTGTTTGTCCTGGGCATTGTAGAGACAATCAGGAGCCACTATCCAGTAGAGGCCAACAGAACCCCACCACGATGGCA
The DNA here is from genome assembly GCF_003668045.3 of Cricetulus griseus. Taxonomy (NCBI): domain Eukaryota; kingdom Metazoa; phylum Chordata; class Mammalia; order Rodentia; family Cricetidae; genus Cricetulus; species Cricetulus griseus. The sequence continues at coordinate 178,899,397 of NC_048598.1, read as the reverse complement.
GACATTCTAAACTATTTTCATACAATGATGGATGCCGTTGGGTGAAGCGGTGTAGACAAGCTGCAGTAAAGTGTGGCCACACTTCTCACAAAAATACATCTCACAATATACATCTTACAAAATACAAATAACCCCATCACAGTGATTACAGACAGGATAGGTCATGCTCACCAGGATGCAAGCACAGTGAGACACATCTCAAGGTGGAGGGTGTGTGCAATTAATGTCAATGATTTACTATCAAATGCTCACAGGTTTTTTTCAGGGGAATTGAGACAGGGTTTATCTCTGGCTTTGGAGGCTGCCCTGGACTTTGCTCCTACAAACCAGTCTGGTCTTGAACTCACAGAGATCTGCCTGCCTCTGCCTCTGGAGTTCTGGGATTAAAGGCATGTGCCAACACTGCCCAGCAAGTGCTCACAGTTTTTAACAACCTACATTTTACCTATATTGGGTTTTTATACTTTTAAACTAACCTTAAAGTCAAGGACAGTTAAATTAGGGCTATTTTAAATGATACTCTTTATTCCAAACATAATGTTCCTTACATCTATATGAGGCTATAACATAACCAAATACCTTCATATAGTCCTGTACATTTATATTAGTAAAAATGTAAATCCTTCCCTCTCTCTGTCTTTTTGAGTCTATCAATCTATCTGTCTCTCTATCTTTTCTATCTATTTATCTAGCTAGCTAGCTAGCTAGCTAGCTATCTTAGCACTCTCTGTCTCTCTTTCTCTGTCTCTCTCTTTCTCTGTCTCTCTCTCTGTCTCTGTCTTTGTCTCTCTCTCTCTGTATCATATATATCCATATTGACACAATGTTTTCAACACCCCACTGTGGCCAAGAGAAAGTCTTAGCCCCAGTTTAGTGGAAATTTTTTTCATGCTTCCTGAGAGACAGGTTCTTTCCATTTAAATCAACTCTGTCCTAATGAGAATAACTTCAGTTTTGTCCTGAAACTCATTGAGAGTGCAGCCTCACAAATACCTCTGAACTTCCTGAGCATTTGACCCCGATGACATCTGCAGAGTCATTTCTGCTAACAGGGAACTTCAGGGCCATTTCTGGTATCAGGGTTGATTCAGTATTCACACCTTTAGACTGTGTGGTATATATAGTTTTTTAAGTTAAGGAAAAAAAAACAGAAATCTGTTTCCACAGGTGTTACAGACATTTATAAACTACAAGTGCAAAGAACACCAGGGACATCATCAGATGTATTTGAGACCCAGGAACCAGGACTCCACTCTGCACCTGTTCCTGCACTGTCCCTGTTCACCATGTGCTGACGTCGCCCTCTACTGGTTCTAAGCGCTCCTGCAGGGAGGTTTTTGTCAGGGTTCACACTCCTTTGTGATACAGAAAATCATTAGTCATGACAAAGAAAAAATTATCCTATGGAAGTCAGGATATCCTAGAAGAAATGGATCCACTTCTGAGTTCAAATAATCTAACAAAGTAAGCCTGGAAGGCATACATAATGCAAACAGATCATTGTCAATGAGGTTGATGCTGGTCTCAGAAGCCTCACCTTAAAGAAATGTCCAGGAGCAGACAGAGCCCCTGTTGAATCCAACAAGAAGTTTACAAATATATACAATAACCTATATAATATGAATCCATGTAGGACAAGTTGCAGCAAATTTCATGAAAGACATCACTAGTATTAAAAGCACAGACAGAGCCCAATGTAGAGACTTTGGTTGAACGCAGTACCCTATTCTCACCAACACACAGTTCATTTTACACCTTACACAGAGAAGCATTGAAGTTTCATGTGATGTGCATATTCGTGTTATATGAAATGTTTATAGACAGCTATAAAGTCTCTCAGCAAGTTCACATATGGCAGGAAGATTGTCTTAACCTCATTCTGTTTGTGATACATCAAACCAGAATAAGATAGAATATTGTGGAGGTCAGAAGCTTTGGATCCCCTTGTGAAAAACATGCCACATCCTTGTAAGTGGATTCTGTGAAATTTCATGTCCCCAGCCAGTTTGAAACAAACAACAAACCAGCATTCACATCTGTCTTGATGTTTTCCCCAAGTTGATAGGTCAGGGAACCCCTCTTTCCTTTGTGCCCTGACTATGTGGTTTATATTTGAAAAACAGAGTCCATGGTGGCATTGGCTTTATACACATAACACAGAGGAGAGCAAAAGAGTGTTGGTCCTTGGAAGACAAGAAATTTCCGTCCACCTTACCTGGTGTAGGAGACACTTACTGAGTACCACATTGTCTGCAGGGATAAGACAAGTCCTTGAGCCCAGGTCTTAGATCCTCTTGATAGACACCCTCCAGCATATCTGAGAATCCCATTCAATACAGAGTGCTGAAGGGAAATAATTCCCCTACCTTCTGGTCAATCCTGCTTTACAGATGGAAGAGAGAGCAGCGTTTTTCATAAAGTCACTGATATTTCAAATGTTATTTAAAATTCAACATAGGTTTGTATGTTCTTTAACATAGAATTAGCCTAGGGGATTCATGTCTGCCACAAGATATTTCTGTACAATTACATCCATATTAAGCACATAAAACCCATATTTGTAATAGAGAAGGAATGTCTGCTAGAAAAACATCTAAAGTAAATTTTCTGAGCCAAAGAGACATCTCACTGACATCAAAACATTGAGATTGCCAAGTATCACAGCATTTTTCCAAAACCCAATGCTCTATAGAAGGAATGCAAACAAACATGAATTGTGAGAGGTAATGCTGTGTCACTGTAGGTCCTTGTTCTGTAAAGGCTGGAGACAGTAGGGCAAGATCCTGTGACTGGGAAGGAAGCACATGCGGGGGCCACAGAACTCTGTATGATCTCAGGACCTATCTAAATTAGCATGCACTTACACTGAATCCCTGTGTGAGATCTGTGAAAAGTGATTTAATAACAATTTCAACCAACTTACAGGAATTAACCCTGTAGGGGTGAAAAGGTCAAGGAGACACATTCTGTCTCTGTCCTGATCCAAGTCATCTGCTCTTCCATGCTTCTGACTAAAGGCTGTTGAATGTGTGTTTTTATATGTTATGATAAACATTTACTGAAAACACAAAACACGATTTTGAATAAATCTTATTAAATGAATATCCAGAATCATTTAATAAATCATACAGATATTGTTTGATGAATAATGTTTGTAGTCTGTTTATTTTTTGAGTTCCTTGGAGTCGCTAACAAGGAGTCATCCTTGTCACAGTGTGTTAAAGATGACCTCATCTCCTCTGTTCATAGACCAAGCTACACCTTACTTCCATGCCCACTCTGCACTAATGAGTCTGAGAATTAGCAGTTATTAGAAAATCCTTACAACTGAGGACAGTCTGTTGGACTTTGGTGGACTTTTTGGATGCCAATCCACTTCTTTACCCCTGGAAATCCCATATCTGAGTCTTTGCTTTTTTATCAATGTCCTTTAGGCTCTGGCGTCCCATGGTGGGGACAGATCTCATCAATGGAGTGACAGCTGTACAGTGCAAGTTCTGAGGGACTTCAACCTCTCTGTATTCTCTGTCATCTTGTGTGTGACACTACAATGATTTGGGGGCATTTATTTCAGACTTTCTAAGTCATCTTTGGTTTGTTCAAATTTCCCTAATGTTCAAACAGAATTTGACAAAAATATCACAGAATGCAATGTAAGGCTTGTTAACTGAAGGGTTGATATGAGACACTCACACTGCTGAGTTTATATTGATTACATGAGTGAGGCTCTGTGTGTCATGGTGTGTACTTGGGTTAGATTTCCATTCTCAGGGCTCTGTGGGAGGACAGCACAAATCACAGGCCAGGTCAATCTGATCACATAACCTTTACTTTTCTTCTACATCAGAGGTGGATTCTGCTCTGTCACATTTTAAGATGTTAACAATTAATGTGAAAACTTGAGTATTTACTTCATATGTTATTTTTAATCCTATCACCAATTGATATATTTTCTCACCCAGAAGAGTCCATATTTGTGAGGAAGTAACCATTGACAGCAGAGTTCTTATCTATACTCAGCCCCACACGCTTGACACCAGGAAATCCCCAGTTGTGCATTGTATGGTGGGTAATGCAGCTGCAGGGGTGTGGACCCCCTTTTCACACTATGTCTCATTCTCTAGGCATCTCAGCAACTGCTTTGTGTGAGCAGACTAGGATGAGCTCTAACACACAGATGTTACTAAGAGTGGAGTGTGTGAGCAATCAAAACTGAAATCGCAATTTTATGCGAAAACTACTGCCATGTGAGATCAGCTGAGTTCCATAAAGCTGTTTTCATCAAAACATATTCCTCAACATAGAGAAATGGCTCAGTCTATAAAGACTTTATCTACATTCAAAGTGACAAGAAATATTACTGTACACCCTGTCCTGAGACTCAAAGTGAAACAAACAAATATGACTTTACATAAACAAGGCATTGCAGCATGAGAGAGAGAAATAACTCCAGGTCTTCTCTGTTCTTAGGGATTGAGAAGCAAAGTCAGTATAAACCAGGTGTTTTTCTATCCCTGTTCTAAAGACTAAAAGTTCCTGGGCTTCCTTAGGGCTGAGCGCCCCCTGCTGTCCCAGAGCTCCTCTGCAGGGAGGTTTTTGTCTGGGCTCATGCTGAAGTCCCCTCACTGTGTCTCTTGCACAGTAATATGTGGCTGTGTCCTCAGTGGTCACAGAGTTCAGCTGCAGGAAGAACTGGTTCTTGGCTGTGTCTCTGGTGATGGAGATGCGGCTCTTGAGGGATGGGTTGTAGCCGGTGCCACCATCATAATTTATGTACCCCATCCACTCCAGCTTCTTCCCTGGGAACTGCCTGATCCAGTTCCAGGTAACCACTGGTGGTGATGGAGAAACCAGTGACAGAGCAAGTGAGGGACAGCGACTGTGAGGGCTTCACCAGGCCAGGTCCTGACTCCTGAAGCTGGATCTGGGACAGGACACCTGCAGACAGGAAGAGTCAATTCTGTCAATCACATGTTGTCACATCCCCTCATGGACACATGTATGAAATGGTCACACTCACCAGGAAGGGCTGTCACCAGGTACAGAAGACCCAACAGTCTCATCTTCTAGGCTACACCCCCTTTTCTCAGAGGTCAGCCTCCTGTGAGAGAGATGTGAGCTCCCACAGCCCAGGAGGGGATTTAAGATAGAACTAGAAGATGAATTTGCATGTGGGGAGTGAGCCTTGTCCTTATAAAGAGGAGGGTGGATTCCACTCCATTTCCTCATTACAACACAGCCATCACTGTGTCTCATTTTCTATAGTGTGTGTCTGAGGTAAGACAGTTTGGGGACCACAGGGCCCACAGGACACACACACTGGCATGACCCCAGCTCCACTTTCTAGACCAATGCCCCCCCAATCTTATGCTCCTATGTATATTTTTGCTTTTTTCCATTCATTTCTTAATATTTTACATATTATTATTCTTTAATTAATTAATTTTATATTCAAATTCCAGTTTCTCCTCCCTCCTCTCCTTTTCCCTCTCCCACTCCCCCACCTCCCATATGCTCCTTGTAGAGTATAAGTCCTTCCCTAGGAAGCTACTAATTCTGTCCATCATCTCCTTGAGGCTGACCAAGGTGCCTCCCCACCCCCTGGCACCCCTGTGTCTAGGCTGGGCAGGTTCTCTCTCCATGTAGAATGGGCTCCACTAAGTCTGTTGTGCATTAGAGTTAGATCTTGTTCACACCATCAGTGGCCTCATGTATTGTCTCAGCTGCACCACTGTCACCTATATTAAGGGAGTCTTGTTCAGTCTTATGCAGGTTCCCCGTTAGTCAGACCAGAGTCACTGATCTCTCACTGTCTCAGGTCTGCTGATTCTGTGGAATTCCCCATCATGATCTTGACCCCTTTGTTCATATCATCCTTCCTCCCTCACTTTGATTGCACCCCAGGAGCTTGGCCCATTGGTTAGTTGTGGATTTCTGGATCTGCTTCTATCTGTTTATGGTAGAGGGTTAAAGCTTCTCTGGGGTTGAGGATTGTAGTCTGTGTATCTTTTGCTTCATTTCTGGTATCCACTTATGATTGAGTACATACTATATTTGTTTTGTGGGAATGCGTTTCCTCACTCAGGCTGTTTTTTTTTTCTAGCTAAGTCCATTTGTCTGCAGATTTTAGGATGTCTTTGTTTGTTACTGCTGAGTAGTACTCCATTGTGTAAACATATCACAGTTTCTTCATCCATTATTTGGTTAAGGGGCATCTAGGTTATTACCAAGTTCTGGATTTCACAAATAATGCTGCTATGAACGTATTTGCTGCTTCTGTATTTTTAGGTCTCAAGTCAACTCCAATCTACTATTCACACTTGGCTTCCTGAGTTCCTGGTTTCTGATTAGGAAGACCACACTGCTCAAGTTTATCTTCCCTTTTCCAGCCAAGTAATGTTTTCCCATCATTCCTAGAAAGTTAGCATGCTGTCATGTCATTGCAGCATGGGGTCCATACCTACTTCTGTTATGATAAATCTTTCCACCAAAAGCTGCCAAGCCCCCACCGCCACGTGTGCACTCTACACCAGCCACCTGCCTGAGTTAGGGCCCCAAGTAATGCACAGAGACACTTGTATCAGGTACAATGATGCTTGGTCAATGACTAGGATTCTCATCTGTTAGCTCAGTCTTAATTATCATATACCTATTTATTTTATAAGACTTATTGGACATCTTCCATTGGCGCTCTCCCTTACCGGTGGATTACATCGCTGCTGGAGGACACAAAGGGGAAAAAAAGGATACTTCCTGTTTCTCCTTGCTTAAATGAGTCTCCTTGCTATGTCACTTCCTGCCTGGATCACAACTTCTCTCCTACATTTCCCAGAATCCTCTTTGACTCCTAGTCCTGTCTAATTTGCTGTCTCATTGGCCAAACAGTATTTTATTTATCATCCATCAAGACAAACACATACACAGAAGCACTTCCCCATCATGCTTCTTCCTCCTTCCTGACTGTGGAGTGTAGAGGAAACACATGCTGATGGAAGAAGCCTCCATACTTCCTGCTCCCTCATCAACTCCAAAGTCCCCCATCCGTATTCACCACCTTGCTGTCTTTTGAATACAAATAAGATTCTAGTGAATAAAATACAATAAAGTAAAATTAGATAAAAATTGACACATTTGAACAGGAGAAAACAAACAAAAAACTGAATGACAAGAGCCCAAAAAAGGCACAAGAAACAGGTGTGGTTGCAGAGACCACCAGAATTATACTTAGGAATCCCATAAAAAGACAAAATGAGAAGCTGTTCTATATAGGCAAAGGAACTCTAGGATAAAATAAGAGATAAATAGATACATGTATAAAATAGAAATAAAGCCATGTGATATCATGACACAGGGAACCTCCCAAAGGTATTTGATTAGATCCTGATGGCATCTGCTGATGGATCTGCAGCCTGTGCTTAGGACTGTTTGGTTTCCTCCACCTCACACACTTTGAGAAATGTCATTTTTCAATTTAAAGATGTTATGAATTGGAGATATGTTCTAGGTTAGGGATGGGACCACATGCACACCTCCTTGTGCTCTAGAAACCCATCTGCTGTGGACAAATGCATGTCCTGGTTTTCTAATAGAGAAATTCTTTTTACTCTGAGTAAACTGGCTTCATGGTGATTGGGAGAGTCTTTGAAAAGGGTTATTTCTGTTATTGTAGCATTACCAGGAGAGTGACACAAATTTGAGGAACTAACAGATCCTGTAACCTTCTAGAGGAGGGTTCAGACTGCCATAGGAGATGGTCTCCTGGGCCTTGTATGTGGTTAACTGAAAGGAATAAACTCTGAGTAGAGTCAGGAAACACCCTTGCTGGCCTCTCTTCACTTAGTCTCCAAGCTCTGCATGAATAATTTATTTTGGTTTTCCTTTTTGATGCCTCATAGCAAAAATACTTAGCAATTTTATTGATTATATGGACTTGTTGTGATTTGAAAATCACAATACACAATATCAGACTGTGTACCTCTGTGTTTTCTTTGGCAGAAAATGGTCTCCAATTGATTATTTTCACCCCATGTAGGGGTTGCTCTGAAATGTTTGTAGACAGTTTTATTCTCTAAAAGCAATTCTTTATAGGTCAGGAAGGTTGTCTGAAGAACCTTGTGTTACTGTAATGCAGCAGGGTAGACATAAGATGGAGTTCTGTGGAGAATGGAAGCTTTGACTGTTCTTGAGAAATCCAGTCTCTCCCCATAGAAGTCAGCCCTATATACTTTGCATTAGTCCAGCAAGTTCACATCTATCAACAACCCAAGCTTCATATCACTGTTAGTTTTTCTGCTGAGAGTTCCCAGGGATATACAGATAAGGAATCTTCTTTACTTTCTATCCTGAGGCTGTGGTTTATATCAGAGCAAGAGAGTTCATGATGCTGATGAACCTTTATGCTTCACATGAGACATTGGTAGGACACTGGGCCTTGGAGGAAGAGAAATTTTGTATTAAAATTGTCAAATCGTAGCCATGCTATCAATGGGAGAATTATTTTTCCTAATATTCAGCTTATATAGAGCCAAGGTCTGTGTGTTCTCCTAAATAAAACAGAACAGAAACAAAAAGCCTACACAGACAGAATTGCTTAGATACGGACATATGAAAGTTATAACTGAGTCAAAAATTAAGAGTGGATATAGCAGTTGTCCTTGGTAGTATAAAGGAGAGTATCACTTCCTGTCACTTGGGAGACCAGGGTTCGATTCCCCGAGGGGGAGACTAGCAGACTTTTGCCGGGCATTGGAGGCACACACTTTAACCCCAGCATTTGGGAGGCAGAGGTAGAGGATCTCTGTGAGTTCGAGGCCAGCCTGGTCTACAAGAGCTAGTTCCAGGATAGCCTCCAAAGCCACAGAGAAACCCTGTCTCAAAAAAACCAAAAAAAAAGAAAGAAAGAAAAACAAAAACAAAAAAGAATTGATATAAGTTGGCCATGACACATAAAAATAAAAATCTCTCTCAATCTCTTTCTCCCTCTCTCTCTCTCTCTCTCTCTCTCTCTCTCTCTCTCTCTCTCTCTCTCTGTGTGTGTGTGTGTGTGTGTGTGTGTGTGTGTGTGTGTGTGCTTGTGCATGAGTTGGTGTGGGGGGGTGGGGTTATCATGTGCAATACACTGTTGTCCAGTCAGTGTCAATCAGTGTGAAAATAAAACTTGTGACAAAGACAATGAAATTGGGGAAAACAGGGGAATGATCAACTGGGCTCCTGATGACATCAACGCCTTTTACATCACCAGTTACCAATCCCGCTCCTCTGCCCCATGTTATATGAGCAGGAACCCTGAATGTCTGCAAAGTGACAGATTCTATATGGAGAGGACTTCACAAAACGATATTTGGCTCCATCATAATCTCTCAAATGATATGAAATTTGATTACTACCAACAAAAGCAATACAAGTTTAGACTTACCTATAAATGATTACATAGTATTTAAATTATGAGGAAATGTAAAGAGACTCCCCCAAATCTAGGGAGAAAACTTCCACCAAAGTATTTGGTGTGCAGTTAGATACATTACTGAACTTTTTGAAAGTTGTTTTTGTTTGTTCAGCTATTGTTGACTTTTATTTTCCTGGCAAAATTCATATTATAGTTTATACCCAGATACACCAATAACAATTCTAGTATCTTAGATTGAAAAACACACACACACACACACACACACACACACACACACACACACACACACTCTCATAATGTATTGTCACAGCGTCTTTTTCTCTGTTTCATTAAAGCAGAAGCATGCCAATGGAGGTGGTCACTGAGAAAGATCTCCTCAATGTCTAGATACTGTTGGATCACAGGGCTTACTCAATCAGCACCTCTTCATTCTCAGATGACATTTGGAAAGCTTGACAAACACCCTATAGGACTGTTAGGAGGAGGATGTAAAAGAGGCACTCAGATTTTTGTATTCTGAGAAAGTCCCCAGGCTAATCTTCTGTGTCCTCTCAGCTTCCTGCTCCTCCAGGGTTTCTGACACACTCAGGATTTGGTTGCAACACTGTGTTTCTCGCACAGTAATAGACTGCAGAGTCCTCAGATGTCAGGCTGTTGAGCTCCATGTAGACAGTGCTGGAGGATTTGTCTCTAGTCAGTGTGGCCTTGCCCTGGAACTTCTGATTGTACTTAGTATTACCACTATCAGGATCAATTATTCCAATCCACTCTAGTCCCTGCCCAGGCTTCTGCTCAACCCAGTGCATATAACCAAAAGTGAAGGTGTAGCCTGAAGTCTTGCAGGATATCTTCACTGAGGCCCCAGGCTTCACCAGCTCAGGCCCAGACTGCTTGAGCTGGACCTGGGAGTGGACACCTGGAAAGAAATGCAGAGTGGATGTTACTGTAACCTGAGTACATTCCCCATCCTTAACTCTGGAACTTGGTGCCCCTTACCTGAAGCTGCTGTCACCAGGAAGACGATGATCCAGCTCCATCCCATGGTGAGGACCTGTGTGTTCAGTGACTGTGGAGAGGACACTGATCATACGTTGTTGGTGGTGTAGACATCCCTGTATTTACCAACATAGACTCCTGTGATTTGCATATTCATGAGCAGGGTGCTTCTTAGATAAGGACCTAGTCCAGCTGAGAATGAGGAGGTAGAGGAGACCTGGGTCAGGCAGCAGGATGCTGAGGTCCAAATAGTGATGCTGTCTGAAGGAGGAGCCATTCCTGAGACCTGTGCAGACCCTACAGAAACATCAAGGCCTAATATTTCAATTTACAAATAGAATTGGAACCTGAGATATTTGGTCCTCCAGGTGAAGAGATTAGGCTCCATTGGGACTAATGATTGTGATTGGATATATCCAAAGCTCCTGAAATTAGCAGAATTTGTATTCTTCTCTCATGGAGGAACAAGATTTGCTTGGATTTTCCAGCTGTTTGCATCTCTGTGTTTCCCATATTTGTGTGTGTGTGTGTGTGTGTGTGTGTGTGTGTGTGTGTGTGTGTGTGTGTGTGTGTGTGTGTGTGTGTGTGTGTGTGTGTGTGTGTGTGTGTGTGTGTGTGTGTGTGTGCATTTGGTATTGTATTCTTTCTTTTTTGTCCATGTGTTTCTTTTTATAGAGACAAAGAAAGGATGTGGAATTGAGTGGTAAAGAGATAGTTAAAATCAGGGAGGAATTGGGCAGTGAGATTGTGATCTAAAAATACTATATGAAAAAATTTCAAATAACAAAAATAATTAAATATTAATAAGACAAACAAGAAAATAAAATGTGCAATATTTAACAAAGAGTTTTTCTGTGTTTGAATATTGGGGACTTCACATACAACCTTCAATAGTTGCTGTTCATGTATAGGCTTTTATATGAATTCCACAGAGAACATTTAGTCCCCTCCTATCCTCATCTTATTACTGTCCTGCTTATTTTTGGCTCCGCAGTGACCCCTCCTGGTCCTGAGCACCAATGCAATTTAGTATGTATTAGTTTACACTCAACCTTCACAGTGTAGCTTGAGCAGTAAGACATTCATGCTAATTCCGTGTTCACAGAGCTCAGCTGTGTGGGAAAGGGGTGCTTGTTTTTCAGGGAACACTGAATGGATGTGACAGAGAATGATTTTACATGGTTCCTGTATCATTACTAATGTTCCTCTAAAGTGGCCAGGGATTTACCTGCTGACAGTTGGATCCAGCTCGTCACTACCCTCTGCTTCTAAAGAGTGACTACAGAGAATTATGGCATGCTGAGTCACTGCTCTTTGAAAATTAACCATCTTGTCATTGCTTGACCCATCACATTTTGTGAGGCATCATGGAGTTGGTCCAGTCCTGCTACACTGAGAGGAAAATGTCATAGGTTTCCAGGTCAGAGTCCTTGACTCCTGGGACATTGTGTGCCTTCCAGTTCCTGATAAACCCAGGCACTCCCTCAGTGAGAGAATCTTTCAGGACACCTCTGCTTCTCCCTGTTTCCCAGAACACCTACTTGATTTCCCGAATCCTGAGAGTGGGATCTTCTTCACTGTCTGTCTCACTGTCTCTGTCTCTGTCCTCATCTCCTGGTCTTGGATCCCTCTTATTTGAATCACAAGGTCCATGGGCATAAATTTTCAAATGTACACTGAGAGAAAAATTTCCCTAAACTTCTTATTTGAGCTTTCTCCCTAGTTTATTTGTTGCATCACATTTAAATCAAATACAGACTGCTCCAGGCTTTCCCTCAAAATATGCATCCTGGAACAGGTTTAAAATGGCTCATCTCCTAGGGTCCAGGGCCACAAATTGCTCCAACTAATGCCCACATGTCTCTAGCCTAGAAGTTTCCTTAGAACCTGATCGGCCTGCACAGGACCAGCATTCCAGCTTCTATTGGCCCCACCCTGTTGTGGGAATTCACCCACCCAATAGTCTTTTAGGTTCCAGCCCCTTCCTGTTGGAGACTCAGGTGCTGCATGCAGACTGAGAGGGGCGCTCTTGTCTTCAACTGTGTTTGCAGATCAGGTCTCAGCTTCCAGATCTCTGGGCAGAAGACCTCAGTGGTTCTCTATCTATTTTTATTCATGAGTAAGTCCCAAATAAATACCTGACTTCCCTTTATCCAGGTTTTCATGGAATCTATTACAGTCAACCATTACAGCACCCAACAATGATGCCTCAGTGTGGCAGGAAGTAGTCATAGAGAAGATTACACATAGCTCCTAATCATTTGTTTATTATCAGTAAAAGCCTGAGATGTTAGCTTTCAAACCTGGGACAAATGAATGAGGTGCCAATTAAAAATATCACGGCCGAAAGTGAACACCATATCTCCCTGCTGCCCTCAGTCCCTATCTCTTACAGGGTCCTGCTGGCTGGCATCTCCTTCTACCTATCCTAAACATTCCAGCCCTGGGCTGGGCTTCCCTACCTGAGCTGCTCTCCTGTATATAATCCAACTGTTTCAGGGACCTGGTTCTTTTAATCTCTTTTGGGGGTCCTGAGTGCTTCACCTGGTTCCCCTGTGTTCCCTCCCCTTACCACTCCCCCCACTCGTCACATGACCCAGGGTAGTGTCCACTCTGGACTCTCACAGATGTCCAAGCCTCTGGCTATGCTCTCTGACATACCAATAATAAAGTTACTCCTCCACCATAAGTGCTGCAAGTCATGTTTTTTTTAAAAAAAATATTTCTTGTTTTCATTCAATAACAGCCTTAACCTTGTCACACAGGGTTACACCCTAGGTCTCAGGTGAGTTTCATGTAACTGGCTCATGTCTGTTTTGAACAAAGACCAGGAGTTAGAAGAACAAAATGTAACAGGAGACCCCATGATGAAAGTTACAGGTGAAGTAACTGCATCAGGGAAAATACAAATGGGTCACATCTGTGTCTGATGTGCACAGTGCTCAGGGAAACAGAAGACCTGAGACCTGTTAGGGTGTGGGGGTCACTGAGTGTTGCCTCACCTCCCCAGTGAGTCCCCTAATCCAGTCTCTGTCCTAACCGGATACCACTGAGTCTTTGTCTGAATCTCATGAGGGAAAATCCTCACCAATACTGCAGACCTCACTCAGCATTTGATCCTGTGTCATCACCAGAGTCATTTCTGCAATCAGAGGTGAGATATTTCCATGTAATTCACGTTAGACTGCGTGGTGTGTAATATTGTAAATTGTGGCAAAAGAGAACTCTGTTATTTCAGACCCCAAAGAACATAAACACAGAGAGCATCCTGAGAAACCAGTAGATGGGGCGACAGCTGTGACCACATAAACCAGCCCTCAGTCATGTCTGCACCTGTTCCTGCCCTGTCCCTCCCTCCATGTGTGACCTGCGCCCCCTGCTGATCCTGAGCGCTCCTGCAGGGAGGTTTGTGTCAGGTTCACACTGAAGTTCTCTCACTGTGTTTAGTGCAGTAATAAGTGGCAGAGTCTTCAGCTCTTAAGCTGTTCATTTGCAGGTAGACGCTACTTTTGGAGTCGTCTCTTGAGATGGTAAATCTGCCACTCACAGACTCCCCATAATGTGTTGCATAATTATTTGTTTTTTGTTCAATACTTGCAATCCATTCCAACCCCTTCCCTGGAGCCTGGCGGGCTCAGTTCATCCAGTGGTCACTGAAAGTGAATCCAAGGCTGCACAGGAGAGTTTCAGAGACTTTCCAGGCTGCACCAAGCCTCCCCCCGACTCCACCATCTGCACCTCACACTGGACACCTGTGAAAAGAGAATCGTGTTTGTAAACTCTCACAAATGTCCACTGTCCCTCTCAATCATCCACTCACACAGTATCATTTCTTATACATAAATTACCTTTCAAAAGAGCAACAAGGAAAACCCAGCTCAGTCTTAACTCCATGCTGAGTATTGAATGTTCACTGATGACCACTGAATGGGAGGACCAGGGAGTCCAGTGCTGGGTACCTCTGTCAGAGCTTCAGCATCAGGGTTGCTTTTCATGGGCAGAGGAGGGCATTATTTGCATGTCTTCCTGTTATATCCTGAACTCAGAGGCAGGAGCCTTAGTGAAGACAAATAATGGTACAACTCTTTGAGATGAAATTAGGAACCAAGTGGTGTTTAAAACATCAAAGCATCATTCATTTCCCCAGGCATGTAGCTTAGCTGCTAGAGTATTGTTTTGCATGCCTGAAGTCTGAGTTATCCCCACCTTTATATGGTAGGAAAGAGTTTGGAGTAGAAAAATCTTAGATTTTACTTATGCTTCGTCTATATGAAACTGTGTGCCATCAGAGAAAGAAAGAACATAGTAATGAAAAATAGACTATTAAGTTTGAATTCTTAGATTTACATAGAAATTTGTTTTCAGACTTCCTTTACTGTGCTCCCTAATCGTAAACTTCCCGCTCTCTTTGCATTAATTATTAAATTGATTCATAGTAATTTTAAAAGGAAAAACCAAAATATAATCATTTAATAAACATTGTATAAGGTTCAGTAAATAATGAATGCCTATGATTAATTGGATTAACAACATGTGGTGGAGGACAGAACCAAGTGCTATACTATTTCATGCATAAAGCTTGGAGATTGATGCTCAAAAAAATAAAAGAAATATTATATAAAGGTAAATACTATTTGAGATTGTTCTTTAACAATGATTTAAAACACATTTTGGTGACCCAGATTTAGCAATTAGTTCCTTCAGGGTTAACCTTCCCCACCCACCATACAGACCTGCTCTTCTCTATCACAAAGATACTGCCAGCTCTTCTATGGCCACCCAAAAACACCCAGAAGGACTATTTCCTTCCATGCCATGTCCTTCTGCTCTCTGATTCTACAATGACTTGCCTTTCACTCTCCATCAGCTAGGCCTGCTGTTTCTCACCTGGACCTTGAGGGACTTGCCTGCATCTGCATGGGACCACAAGGTAATCCACCTCCTTCCTCTCCCATAGCCTACTGTCTCCCTGTGACCTTCCCCCCATGCCATCGTGTTATCTTTGCTCTCTCCCACATCTTAGTCAGTGTTAACCATGGTCTTGCCTCTCTGAAGTTCTGGGTAGACATTGTTCTTACTTAGCATGCAAACCTCCTATTCCTCAAGGTTTTTGGTTCTCAGTGCTGTCAGATGGGCTGGGATTTTTAGAATCTTTCTTCCTCAAGCCATCTTTAACAGAACAGTACTTTTTGTTTTCTACTAGTTCTCAGTGATATCTAATATCATTCTTCTTGGCCACCTGAGCAGTGTGAGAAATAGGTGCTATCTCATAGAGTGGAGTAGTCCAGAATTAAATCAGATATTGACAGTTTACTG
Organism: Cricetulus griseus; assembly: GCF_003668045.3. Lineage (NCBI taxonomy): Eukaryota > Metazoa > Chordata > Mammalia > Rodentia > Cricetidae > Cricetulus > Cricetulus griseus. Next base: position 178,883,679 of record NC_048598.1, on the reverse strand, counting down.
CAACAGAATGTATTTTGCCTGCATGGTTCTAAAGCAGAAAATTAAACACCAACCCAGATATAAACACTTTGACCTTCAATGGGGCTCTGCTTGTAACACACACACACACACACACACACACACACACACACACACACACACACACAAACACTTTCTAACTTTATTTTAAATGTATCCTTATATATTCAGATAAAAGCTCTCCCTCCCTCATCAATGATGTTCTCATTTTTGTAATTGCAGATGGAGACTATTACAGAGACCCATATCAGGCAAACTTGCATAGAACAAGTGACCCATGGATGCACAACTACACTGGATACATCTTCAATATTAACACAACACCAAAAGCTTAGGAAAATCCTTGAAGAGGGGATAAAAAGTGTGCACGGTGTAGAGGACCAGGAAGCCACTTTGAGATTGTATTTTCTAGACAGAAAGAGATGCTGATACCATGAAATCTTGATGATATAGATGTAGAAACTGGACTTCCATAGTATAGGGTTAAACCTATAAAAGATGAACTACTGGTAATCAATGGCTGCTGAGAGAGGGAGAATCAGTTTTCATCAAGGACAAGCTCTGTCATATTATTCAATTCCAAGTTCACTGCTCTAAACACAGGTACATGTACAAACCTATAACTGTACCCAATATGTTACTTACACACACACACACACACACACACACACACAGGTAAAATATTTATTAAAGTTGAAGAACTAATGAGTTTGTGGGGATAGTAAAAGTTGCATAAGGGAGGAATTTGATTGTTTATATTGATACATATAGTAGTCAGGTTACGAAATTATGAAAAATGTTTTATTTAAGATGCAAGAAGGACATCTCCTCTCACACACAACCCCTTTGGTAAGTGTTATGTTTTCAGTGCCAAACATTGAATGGGAAGACTGGGAATACAGTGTGGGGGCTTCTCAGTCAGAGCTCTGAGTTTTGTGGTGGATGCATTAGACATACAATTGTCTAGGGAAAATGACAGAGAAAAAAACTGGGTTATAGGGAAAGAATTAAATAATTACATATTATTTCTTTTGTATTTGTGACATAATGCAAAGTGTCAATTCATTATGGTCTGACAGAGGCCATTATTACAAAATTTTGATCATTTTAAAAGGAATAACAATGATTATGATTATTGAATGCTGATATTAAATTGAAGTAACTGGTTTAAAGGGTATAGTTTAGTTAAGATTCATGCAACATGATTGGTGTGTGATACCCAGATTGAAAAATAATGATATGGTTGGGAAGTGGTATTACACACCTTTAATCCTAGTACTTTGGATGCAGAGGCAGGGAGATCTCTGTGAGTTCAAGGAAATCTGTTCTATAGAGCATTTTCCAATTTTCCAGGACAGGCTCCAAAGCTCCAGGGAGAAACTCTGTCTCAAAAAGGAAAACCATGGTATGTAAACTCTATAGAGTGTTATTTATCTGAAAAACACATTGTAAAATTTGAATATTTTTGTGTTTCTTATTAGTCTGTTGTGGGCTGTGTTGGATGTAGCATTCCTGAACAGCAGGTTACTATTTTTAATCTTCCTTAAATAGTAAATGAACCATGTTTTTGAGTACGAAACGGTGGAGAGAAATCTAGAGCCTCCACTCAGGGACTCTGCTCGGGTGTCCCTCCATCAGTGCATCCTGTCCCCTCCCCAGTACATTGGACTCTGTCCTGATTGGGGGAGACTCAGCATGAAGAGCCCTTAGATCACCTCTCCACAAGACAAGACTGTCTAGTCCTGGTTCCAATTGAGGAATTCATTCTATTATGAGATGTTCTGTCTTCATGGTGATAGGGAGGGTATTTGCATCGTGTCATTTATGTTTCTGAAGCATTCTCAGGAGAGAGACAAAGTCTAGGAACTACCTGAACTTCTCCATGTCACATGTTGTATCCGTGTACACATGGCGTATAACTGTCCCAGAAGATGGTCTCCTGGGTCTTCTACATGGTTAAGTCAGTGCAATAAACTCTGGGTACAATCAGGAAACACTCTTGCTGGCCTCTCTGTACTTACTCCCCAGGCTTTGCTTAACTACTATATCTAGGTTTTCCCTTTTGATGTCTCATGCAACAATATTTAGCAATATTCTCGATTATACAAACTTGATGTCATTTTACAGTCATATCTTAAATATCAGAATGTTATCCTTTGTGTTTTCTTTGACAGAACATGGTCTCCAAGAGACCAAAAATATTCCTTTGTAGGGATTGCTCTGTAATGTTTGTGGACAGATTTATAATGTTTCCACATCATGTGCAGGTCAAGAATGTTGTCCCAGGAATCTTGTGCGACTGAGAGACATCATGGTAACCATATGGTGGAGTCCTGTGAAGCAACCTTTGTCTCAACTTGAGAAATCCAATCTGTCCCCATAGAAATCATCTCTATGAACCTTGCATGAGCCTTGCAAGATCACATATAACAATGACTGGACACATCATTCATATAACATTTTAATCTTTCTGTTGATGGTTCCTGGAATTCACCAATAAGGGAACCCCTCTTGACTTTCTATCCTGACACTGAGGTTTATATTTGAACAAGAGATTTCATGATGTTGTAGACCCTTTAACTTGCACAGACTAGAGAAGGTAGACTATGCCTTGGAGGATGAGGGAATTATGTTCACCTTTAACTGGTTCAGTGTACACTTCCTGAGTATCATGACATCTGCTGGCATAGGCCCAGAGGATAAGGAAGGATAATGATGAAATTTGAGAAGAAATTCCAGGAGTAAAATAACTTTACTGGCAGGAAATCAGACATCCCAATCAACTCTCTACCTGAGATTGCTCATGTGTGTGAAAGGATCTAGTCAGATGGGAAAGAAAATTGGCTTTCTGGCCCTATGTTCTTGTTTATAAAACTTTTTGGCTTCATGTGAGTGAATAAAAATAAATAAATAAAACAATTTGCACGAGAGAATCCCACTATCAACTGTGTTGTTTTCTTTTTTCTAATTATTCTTTTAATTGAAATAATCAGTTTGTGGCCATGGTACCAATAGCAGTATTAATTCTCTTATTGACAATAAGGCATTGTACAGTCAAGGTGCATGTGCATTCTCCTTATTTAAAATAAAAACAAAAACATGAAAAAGCAAACATAGACATAAATAATTGTATTCAGACAAGTCAAAGTTATAACAGAGCCAAGAATTAAGAGAAGGCTTAAGTCGGCCATAATGCCTCTAACAACAAAAAACTGCATGTGAGTGTGTATGTGTGTGTAGAGGCTCTGTGCACTGGACACTGATGTCCATTCAGCATCAGTCATTGTCAGTGCAGAATTGAGAAAAACATAATCTGCAGGCAACAGGGCAGTGAGCATGCAGGGCTCCTGATAACAGGCACTGGTGTCTTACATTCCCAGTGTGGAATCCCACAGCTCTGTCCTAAATGTTACCTGAACAGGATGATAAAGGACGCCAATTGGAGGAGTATTCCTCTTTCTCCACATCCTCTCCAACATACACTGTCATTTGTGGTATTGATTTTAGCCATTCAGACAGGAGTAATATGGTATGTCAGAGTGGTTTTGACTTGCATTTCCCTGATAACTAAGGATGTTGAGCACTTTCTCAAGTGTCTTTCAGCATTTTAGATTCTTCTGTTGAAAATTCTCCATTTAATTCTGCACTCCACTTTTAATTGCATTTTTTGGCGTTTTGGCGGCTAGTTTCTTGAGTTCATTGTACATTTTGGTGATCAGCGCTCTGCCAGATGTCGGGTTGCCATTTCAGGTGGGAGTGCAAACTTGTACAACTACTTTGGAAATCAGTATGATGGTTTCTCAGGAAAATGGGAATCAGTCTAAACTCAAGGTCCAGCAATTCCACTCTTGGACATATAGCCAAAGAATACACATTCATACAATAAGGACATCTGTTCAACTATATTTATAACAGCATTATTTGTAATAGCCACAACCTGGAAGCAACCTAGATGCCCCTCTACTGTAGGAGGGATAGAGAAAATGTGGTAATTCACACAATGGAGTATTCATCAGTGGAAAAAAACAATGGAATCTTGAATTTGCAGGCAAATGGATGGAAATAGAAGAAAACATCCTGAGTGAGGTAACGCAGTCACAAAAAGATAAGCATGGTATGTACTCACTCATATATGATTTTAGACATAGAGCAAAGGATTGCCAGTCTACAATCCACACTGTCAGAGGAGCTAGGTAACAAGGAGGACCCCAAAGGAAGATTGCATAGTTCCTTGAAGAATGGCAGGGGGACAAGAACCTCTGAACAAAGTGGGAGCACATGGGGAGAGGAAGAAGGTGGGAGGGAAGAAGGGGAGATGGGAGAACAAGAGGACTGAGAAAGGGGAGGAATAGAGGAGGGCAAGAAAGATGCCTTGATAGAGGGAGACAGTACAGATATGCAGAGAGGTCTGTCTCAAGGGAAATGTTAGGGGATCCACAGGGATGGCCCCAATAAATCCAGGCAGTGGTGGAGAGGGTGCCACTGATGCCCTTCCCCTATAATGAGATTGATGTCTACCTTGTTTATCATTCCTAGAGTCTTCATTCAGTAGCCATTCCAAGCACAGACAGGCACCCACAGCTAAGCACTAAACCATACTCCTGCAATCTACTTGTGGAGAGGGAGGAGGGATGAAAAAGGAGCTGAGACAGTGATGCAGAAAGAGGCAGAAACAGTTGGCCTCACCTAGTGAGAGCATGGAGACCCTAGTCATAAAGCTGGGGAAACAGCATTAGATCAAACCAGGCCCTCTGAATGTGGGTGCCAGCTAGGAGGCCAAGGCAGTCTATGGGGACTCTAAAGGTGGATCCAGTGTTTATCTGTAGAGCACAAATGGACTTTGAGAGCACATTCCCTATGGATGGATCCTATGCAGCCCAGATACAAAGAGGGCCTAGGCCCACTCCTGAATGATATGATGGACTTTGAAGGTCCCCTCTGGAGGGTCTCAATATCCCTGGTGAGGAGTTGGGGGATGAGTTGGGGGTGTTGTTGGGGAACATGGAATGATGGAAGGGTGAGGGAATGTGGGATGCATATGTAAATATGTAATTAAATAATTTAAATGAAAAATAAAAGGAAGCCAATTAGGGTCACTAGGGTTTATTAACAGGTGAAACAGAATCAGTCTACTACAGTCCAGGACAGAACAAAGCTGCCACACTGCTCTGGGTCCAGCAGATACTCCATCTGTTCTGCCTTGTTCCTCTCTCTCTCTCTCTCTCTCTCTCTCTCTCTCTCTCTCTCTCTCTGTTATATGCATGACACTTCCACCAATACTACTAGTTTTACTTATTTCACAAATAAAACCAAATGTCAAGTTTGCATATACAGGAAAAGATCAATGTGCTCTTCATATAAATTATTCCTCAGCCTAACAGATTGAATGACATACAGCATAAAGCAAAAGCGCATCACCTTTCTCCAGTTAATATAGACTCTGGTTCTGCCTTGACAACTGTAACCATTCCTATAATGGAAACGACCTACCTAACCCAAATTAATGGTGTTATCAAGGAATATTGCTTATTATAAGAAAGAGATGAATACTTGCACATAGGGTGGGTCTTCCTAACTCAATTAACCTACTGTAGAACTACTGTCACAGGAACATCCAGGGACAAAGCTAGTGTAAATACTCCACTAAAAGAATGCCCAAGACTCATTTCCCAGGTGACTCTAGGTCCTGGAAATTTAGCAATCTATATAAACACGGGCAACAAAGTTCAGAAATTGCTTTTAATTGTTGAACAAAGTGATGTGGGAAATGCAAGAATGATCCAAGTGTAAAAATGCATGTGATAAAATTCACATTGCTCAGGTCTGAGCCCAGTATGTACCCTGGGAAGAGGAAGGGAGAGTTTAGATTTCTTAGGATTCTGGGGTACAGGAGGTTGATTCTGCCTTTCTCTTGGTTCCTCCTGAATCTCAAACACTATCCTAGTAAGGAAATCCCATGGATAATCTGCTAACAATCACACAAATAAAGGTCTATGCTTTCCTGATTGGCAAATGTAATCACTTTTATTTCTGGTAGATCACTCACTCTGCATTGTTTTACTTATGCAATAAAAATACTGAGTGACTTTACAAAAGAGTCAGAATATTGATCAAAATGATTAAATATTGAAACAGCTCAGGACATGGGTGACTTTAGAGGCAAAACCATTTTGAACTTAGGGCTAAAACAGGTCTGTATTTCTCAGAACAGATTATTAGTGACAAATCTGCTTAGAGATAATAAAGACGGACCAACTCTAGGAAGTCTGAACCTCAGAGACCTGCAATGGGAATGAAACCAGAATTACAGCAGAGACATGGGTCATGAAGACAGTCTTGGTGATGTCATGGAGGACAATGACAAATGAGCTGATGGAAACTGAAATATTATCTCGTATCTCTGATGATTCTGCACATATTCTGAGAAAATGTCTGAACAATGATATTTAGAAAACTCCATAGATTCCTACCTGATTAACATCAGTGCAGGAGGATGGAAATTATAAAAGAGGGAAGAGTATTGCAGTTTAGCAACTGGCTGGAAATTGTTGCAAACTTCAATCAGGTTGCACATTTACATGAAAGAATAAAAAATAAGTTTGTTTTCTCTACCCAAATGTTATAATATATTGAATATCCATAGATACATAACTGATTGGGGTGACTCTAGTATGTTTTATTTAAATTTGCTTCATGAGAAAAATATTTCTAGACAATATATTCCCCCTCTGTCACATACTCCCAAACTTCTCCCCTCCCTATCAACACAACTCTAAAGCCTTTATTTCTCTCACTCCTTAAACAAATGAGCAAAAAACAAGAAACTATCATCAATCTATGTATCTCATAAACACACACATTCTCTCAAGGATACAAAATCAGAAACCAAAATATGCACACATACAAAAATATCAATGAAACAAAGAAGCTTAAATAAAGTTATATAAGACAAAAGCTGTCCAAAATGTCATTGTTCAAGTTTTTTTTTGCTAATTCCTGGTCATGGGGCGTAATTAATATAGCCAGTGAAGTGTGATTAATATACCAGTGAGCCTAATTTAATTGGGCCAATTTTTCTCCTTTGCTAGTGGTTATAAATTGCAGATAGTTTCTTGATTAATAGTGGGAGCCCTTGTCCACTTGTAACACTCAGCCCTGAGAACCCTTCTGACTGGAACTTGTGCAAGCCTTGTGCTTGCTACCACGGTCTCTGTGAGTTCATGTGTGCATCAGTCTGGCTGTGAGTGCAGGAAACTGTTTCCTTGGAGTCATTTATCACTTCTCACTCTTAGGATCTTTCCACCTCCTTCCCTGAATTGTTTGCACAATCCTGAGGGTGAGGGTTGATGAAGACTACCCACTTATAGCGAATGCCCAAATATACATCACTCTCCACATAGTGTCCCTTTCTGTCTAAGTCAGTTTCCACATACGGAAAAAGAGAATGTTCTCTGCTGATGGCTGACTTAGGCCCTGACTTATGTGTCTATGAGGGCACATGATTAAGAATAATTTTATTGACATGTTCCTTTATGAGAAAATAGCATTTGGTTTAACCTGGGGCTATGGTGTATCTAGACCCAGTTTCTTCGCCTTCTTTGCAATGTCCAACATGGGTTTCATCTCATGGACAGCACATGAAATCCAAACAGAGAATGATCAATTACATCCACAACAATTGCAACAACATATCTCATGGGATGGTCACCATTATGACTCACAGCATTTGTATCTAGGCTGGTTATTGCCCTTCTCATTCTCATGGAAAAATATCTTCAATAGCTATGAATGCCATTCAGTAGAAGAGAAAACATCTAGTTAAATACCAGATCAACTTCCCAGTGTCCAATGTGATACACAAGTGTTGTCCTCAGCATTATGACCTTATCACCAGTTTGTGGAGAGAACCAAGAGCCTTGGCAATAGGCTGAGATATCTCAGAGTTTCCTTAGCAATTCTTTCACCAGAGTCTCAGTTTATGAGTGCTTACTTAGTAAGCCCATCTCCCCAGTATGGAATTATTCACTGAAGGAGAAATTACAGTAATTTAGAAATTCCTGCTGTGGGAATTTGAGAGAAAGTACAGAGTGAAACAATAGCTTTTAACCACCTGGCTTGAGCACCAGACTTCCTTAATCATTGTATAACCAAACACAGGCAGACTCATTTCTAAACATCTTAAAAATGAATGATGGTGTATAACAGGAAGCCCGGACTCTGAAGTTAGCAGTGAAGAGGAAAACTCAGAGGCTTACAGGAAAGATGTAACTCTCTCCCCATATTAGGAAGGGAAAGAGATGAGAAGCTTCCTGAAATTTTGTACAGATATCAAATGAGGCTGTGTCTCCGTGGTGCTCAATACTCGAGCACAGTAGTATGTGGCAGTGTCTTCAGTATCCACACTGGCGATCTTCAGGGTTACTCGGTTGTTGGAGGTGTCCTTGGAGATTGTGAGGCAGCTCTTCAGGGATTTATCATCATTCCACCAAATGTGTGCCAGCCACTCCAGACCCTTCCCTGAGGGCTGGCGGATCTAGCCGACACCCATACCATATGTGCTCAGTGAAAACCCAGAGAAAGAGCAGGTCAGACTGAGAGTCTGGGAAGGCTGCAACAGCGCAGGTCCAGACTCCTTCAGGGTAACCTGGGATAAGACATCTGTGGAGGAAAAAGTAGAAGGTAAGGTTGACACAGAGTGAATTATGGGAGATCATGCAGTAGGAATCCATGGTACTCACATGCAGGCCCAATCAGCAGCAGGAATAAGGAGGCAAACAGGGCCATGGCTGCACACCAGTGAGTGCCCAGGCCCAGGTTTGGCTTTTCAACCTATGCTTGGGTGGAGCCAGGAGAGATTTGCATTCTCTCACCAGGAGCTGACTCTGATGGAGGACTTAAATTATGGGTCTCAGGTGGATCCAGTCTGAGATGAGGTACACAGGATGTCTCAGGGAAGTTCACTTCTGCTCACCATAGACAGGAGCCCACATGAGAAGACCTAGGTCCTCAGTAGGCACCACATCTGTTGAGAACTGTGTGAATTCAGCAATCAACAGTATGTGTCATTTGCAGGCTGGCAGTTATGCAGTCTGTAATTGCATGGAAGAGAGTTGTATTTCATTGACTTTACTAATCTGTCAATCTCCTGCCTCACATATTTGATATTCTATTCATTCAACATTAGTAGCTTCATTTTTACACTGCCGTCTATTTCTGAAAACTTTAAAAACAGCAGCAACAAAAAACATAACCTGTAGCAGAGACATGGTCAGTTATCTCAATTCTCTCAGATGCTGAGCATCCTGGAGAAAGGGAAGAAGGACAGAGAATGATGAAAGTCACAGCTCACAGGGCCCAGGGATTTCTTCACAGGTTCAGTGATGTTAAAGAGCAATGCAGTCTGCTTTTTTCTTGTGACTATTGATGTTTAAAGCCAATAACTTCCAGCTCCAAGGTCCTGCAGTTTCTTCTGCACACTGGGTTGGGAGAGGAAGCCAGGGCTCACAGGAAGTGCTCTCTGGCCTCCTGTGCACCTGCTCATGAATACTGTTGGTTTCCAGCCCCCTGATGGAACACTGACTCCCTACAGCATGCTGGCCCCAGGCTGATGGTCAGAGCATCATGATGGCTCCCTTCATCCAGAATAAAGTCCTGTCTCACAGCCAATCCATGACTTGAAAATGGGGAAGAAAAGACTTCAGAATAACATAATTTTCTGATAATTTCAGACTATGCTTTAAATTATTGTTTACTTCTGCTATTAGCATGATAATTACATAAACAATGGTGACTTCTTGTGCCATGTGAAACAGTTCCTCTACTGAGCATTTAGCTGTTGCTCTTTCCAGATATTGATCTCTCCTGTGTTAGATGTTTCAATATTTCTCATAATGTCAATCATGATGCTAAATGATTTCTGGTCTGAGGGGGCACAGTTCTGTCACAGTCAGTTACATAGCTTAGAGACTTGGAATTAGATGTTTCTCTCTACATCTCACACAGGAAAGAGAATGGACATTTTTGTCTCTTGTGTCCTCTGTGATTCTCTCTCTCTCTGGCATGAACTCACAGCCTCATTCAGAATTCAAATGTGTTTTTTTCTCCATGGGAGTGTACAGATATATTCACTGTACCATTCATAGGTTTATTAATTTCAATTCAAATCACTGTTTGTCATTTAATTCTCTATCTTCATCAAGTTCTAGGTTTGTGTGAAAATCACATGAGCAACCATTTATGTGAGCAGACACCTGACAATTACAGCGATCACAATGCTGGGGAGTCCCCAGCTCTCTACTTCCTAACATAGCTACAGACACAAAGAAATCCATGCATCCCCTGTGCACACCCATGTTCCCAGGTGCCCGGCCTTATTCTACAATGCATCTCTAGGATATATCTGTCCTTAACTCATTCGCATCTTTCAACACAAAGGGATCAGTTTAAACAAATTTCCACGATGAACAGAGATGAAAGTCATGCAGTAATAAACTGAGTTAGCTAAAAACACAGCTGGGTCACATCTGGATTACAGCGCACAGTCCTCAGTTAGAGGAGAGGAGGGAAGGTGCAGGGAAGTATCCCGGCCTGCTAGGGATGATGGTAACGATCTCGGCCCCACCTTCCCCTTGGTTTTCACCTAAACACAAATTTATGAGTATTATAATCAAGAAATCTGAACAAGACTCTGCCTAGAGTAAGAAAGGACTCAGGAAAGTCCAGGAATTCCTTATCATGTGATTTCAGTGACTGTGTTAATGTCCTTTATGTCCTCATAGCTGTCGGTTTGCATCTTGTTATGGGGACTGTGCTTCATATTTTTAAAATAGTACAAAGAGAACATGTAATGTTTTGAGGACACTGTATCCCTTCACATCACACGTGGAGACAGAATTTCCAGAAAACAGCAAGAAAAAGTGCAGCCCAGACATCTGATGGGTGCTTCATCTAACCCTGTCTACATAATCTCCTGGGATGGACCTGCGTTCAGTGTGTGCTTTGCGCTCCCTGGTGTCCGTGAACGGCCTCACAGTGAGGATTATGTTTGGGTTCACACTGAGATTACTCACTGTGTATCTAGCACAATAATAAGTGGCGGTGTCCTCAGACTTCACACTGTTCATTTGCAGGTACAGAGTGTTCTTGGAATTGTCTCTGGAGATGGTGAAACGGCCCTTAACGGATGGTGCATACCTTGTGGTACTGCCATCATATTTAATATCTCCAACCCACTCCAGGCCCTTGCCGGGAGACTGGCGGACCCAGCTCATCCAGTAGCTACTGAAGGTGAACCCAGAGGCTGCACAGGAGAGTTTCAGGGTATCCCCAGGCTTCACCAGGCCACCCCCAGACTCCACCAGCTTCACTTCACACTGAACACCTGAAAACACACAAAAAATCCTGGTCAAGAAATCATCACACATGTCCATTGTCCCTCAGATTATTGGGCCACTCACACAGTCAGCATCTACTGCTCTCCATAAATTACCTTTTAAAAGAGCAACAAGGAAAATGCAGCTCAGCCCCAACTCCATGCTGATCCCTGAGCGAAGTCTTGGGATCCACAGCTGAGCTCCTCTGTCTGAGCTGTAAGGTCAGGACTGGGCTGCTTTTCATGAGCAGAGAGAGGGCCCATTTGCATGTCTTCCTGCTTTATAGCAAGCTCTGTAGTGGAGCCTGGAGATGGTAGGTCCTATGTTTGTTGTTAATTTGCTGGAGGAATCAGATCATAATGTTAATGTTGGGGAAAGGGAATTAAGTTAGACCTTTTTATAAGCTTATCCCATTATCTCTTTTACAAGCAAGAGACTCATTTTGTTGTTCATTTCAACTCAATTCTCCGTGTCTGGGATTACAAACCAGAGTGACATTGCTCTGTGGTGCTTATTTCTGTAGGAGTTGGCACTGCTGTGTGGACCTCATCCTTGATGAACATAAAATTCTCTGCATAGCTATAGCTTTGTGTGCAGCTGCTGCCTGAGTTTGGGAATTCCTGTTCTTTATGGAGGTCATGTGACATGCCTGAATTCCAGTGTTCAGCTAATCCCATGCATGAGCCTTTTCCAGACACTCTGTGAATTTCTTATGTTTTCCTCTAATTCAGTTTTCCTTTGCTGCATGTTTACCTATTGGTGCCTAGCAATGGGGAGTGACTGAGAATCTGAACTTCAAGGTGGAGATGAGCTTTGATTTCTGCTTGTCTGCAGGGGGCCCTGTCAGAGGATCTGCAGGTGGCAAGAGAAGTTCAGGTGTCACCTGACCATGAGGTGAAGCCCTGGTGGGTGAATCTCTGATAGGCAAAACCTGAGACCACAGACTCCAAAATGTCTTTTGCTTCCACTGCGCCTTTACATGGTTGCTTCTGCCATCTTTCTCTGGTACCTGGCATGGTGTAAATGGATGTAGGGAGATCCTCATTCTCTATGTAATGTAGTGTTTATCTGGTGGAAACGTCACATTCTACTGGAGATATTTACCAGTGGATTATTATGAAGATGATTTCTTCTTATGCTGAAATGTCTAGTTGATAGTAATAAAGTTAGTTTAAATAGACTTTTGATGATTAAAAATGAATTCAAGGAAGTGTCACAAAGCTAGGGCCTATGAGCTTCACCTCCTTAGCTGCATAGACTGTAGTTCAGATTAATGATTAGGGAAAACACTTGAGTCCCCGCAAGCCAGGCTGTCTCAAATTCTTTCAAACTTAATGTTCAAAGGTGCATTCATAGGTTTCTGTAAAAGATATTGGCATCCAGGTTAGGAATACCTGTATTAGGAGATGCTATGGATTGACCATTTTGTTTAAAGTCTTACCTCTAAGAAGGAAATCCTGCCTGGTGCTGGAAACCTAGTCAACTACCCCGTGTTTCTTACATCATAGATCTTGGAGGAAAACATTTAACTGGCACTAACTAGCATGATCTCTAACTACACTCCAACTCTTCATCTTCATACTTCCAAATACTTGTTGTTATCTCCACTGATCAAGGAAACTTGTCTGCAAAATTTGGGACCATTACAGAAAACCACAGCAGGTAAAATGCAGAGTTGTTAAGCCCAAGCCTCAACTGATACATCTACAATCCATCTCCTGCCTCATAGGCTTAGGAATTGTTGTAGAAGAGGGAGTAGAAAGAGTGTGTACAGCTTAAGAAGAGTGAATCTTCTCTGAGATTATGTCTCCTATACATATTAGAGAAGATGTGTCCATCAAGTCTACCTAACAAGGCTCTTGAAACATGAGCCAAACAAGAATGAAAACAGAAGACATGCTAACATGGAAGGAGGAGAGTTTACCAGGCCTCAGCTCTAGTCAAAGGATTATAGGCAACTAAGGAGCCCAGAGCAAGAGAGACAGTCTTCAAGAGACAAGAGAATACGTCTAAGTTTTTCAATACCATAAAACCAGAAAACACATTACATGAAGTGAGGTTGAATTTCATTATTTAGATATATAGAAATCACACACACACACACACACACACAGACACACACACACACACACACACACACAGACACACACACACACACACACACAGACACACACACACACACACAGACACACACACACACACAGACACACACACACACACACACACAGACACACACACACACACACACACACAGACACACACACACAGACACACACACACACACACACACAGACACACACACACACAGACACACACACACACACACACACACACACACACACACACACACACAGACACACACACACACACACACACACACACACACACACACACACACACAGACACACACACACACACACACACACAGAGAGAGAGAGAGAGAGAGAGAGAGAGAGAGAGAGAGAGAGAGAGAGAGAAGAGAGAGAAACACAAATATTTTTAAGTTATAAAAGAAACAATGATTTTGAAAGAAAACAGGAGTCTCCAAAAGAAAGGTGGTAGGGAGAAAACGGAGGATGAAAACGATGAATTGACAATGAAAATCAAACTCCTTGTTTCCTGAGATCCTTTAATTGTCATTAGAGATAAAAATAGTATAAAAATGCATGAGTGATTGCTTAGTAGGTACAAAACCGCACCAAGAATATTCCCTGTAATGGCACATGCATTACACCCTAGAATTCTGCCGTGGTTAAGTAGCATCAAGAACTATAAATACTCCTTGTATTTGTAACATTAGTGAGACAAGCCTGGGACTCATGATGCTGGTTTCCCACAAAATATAATACAAAAATACTTTTAGAGGTGATTTCACAACACATATTACAGGAAGAGATAATTCCAGGCACAGGAGACAAATCTTCTGCATGCTCTGCACCTGGTTCATGGGCTGTCTTCCAATGTGTGCTCTACAGACATTGACAGACTTGGAACCTTCTTCAACCCTCAGCCACTAGGGAGCCATGGACACAGTTCTCATCAGGTTGCTTTATCTGAAACTTCTGTTTGTGCCTCCTCTCTGCTGTTCATCTTCCTGCCCAGTCATGAGAAGTTCACAATTGTCTGCCTGTGTTATTATGGTAGTTCTCAGTCACTTGAAATTTTGAGAAGATATAAAATATTAAATTCAGTGTGTGTGATGATTGCCTTGTGATGCATTTCAAATCCCTCCTAACTGTGAGGAACTGAAGCCCCTAGCTCCTCACAGGGTTTTTACCAACTCCCTACCCACCCACATTAAACTGTTCTGTCACTTAGGAAGAAAAATGTAAACAAAATTTAAATACAATACAATCCAAAGAAGTCCATTTTGTGTTGTCATTACTTCCTGTCATGGGGCCTCCCCTGAGTCTGGCTGATGTACCTGGTGTCACTCCACTGTAGAAGGTTGACATCCTCACAGTGCTGTCCATTATGAATGTCTTCATGGCTAAGAGTGTGCTGTGGTTTGCACTTCCACTCCTTCATGCTTGGACACTGTGTGGCTTTAGCTTCCATAGGTTTTGTTCATTCTGTCACCGACTCTGTGAGTTCACATGTGTTTCTGCCATGTTGTGTCTGGAAAACACGGATTCCTTTATGTTTTCTCCAACCTCTGGTTCTTAGAATCATTCTACCCACTCTTCTTCATAGGTTCCTGCAAAGGAAGGTTTCTTAAATTTGTTCAGTTGTGGGTACATGTTGCCATTCTGTATTTGTTTGTTGTTTATGATTTTTAGGACAGGGATTCCCTACATATTTTCTGAGCCTGTCCTGGAATTTGCTCTGTATACCAGGCTGGCCTCCAACTCACTGAGACTGAGTGACCTCGGCCTCCCATATGTTGGGTGCACCACCACCACCCCTTGGCCCATGTAGCTAATCTTAAAAATAGGATATTGAAGCAGATCTTTTGGACAGCTGGCCAAACTCTACTGCAAACTTCAGGTTCCTCCCTGTCCCTGTGATATAACCTGACCCTAAAATATCAGTTTCCTGTTCCATGAGTTGATTCTTATGGAATTTGCTTCTTTACACATCATGAGCACCACATCTGATAGAAAACTATTCATGGACCCACTCTGTTACAGCTGCCCCAACATACCTAGATTCAGTTGACAGAGTCAGTCACATCTTGAAATCCCTAAGAAGTCCCACATTCCCTTCCAGCCTCCATCTTGCTCAGACTTTACTAATCGCCTAAACTGTGAGTCCTTCAGGGACAGAAAGTGAGGTGGTCCCCCATAGGCTCACAGGTTTGAATCCCTGGTTCTCGCTTGAAACTGTTTGTAAAGTTTAGGAAGTGTGACCTCGTTGAGGAAAATGTGTCATTGGGGAAATCTCTGGGGATTCTAAACACTCAGGCTATTTCAGTAATGCTCTGAAGCTGTAAGGCCAATGTATTTCTTCTTTTTTACATTGCCTTGGTCATGGTATTTTATCACAGATGAAGCAGCCATGATTTCAGAAGGAGGAAGGAATGGATATGAGAGGCACTAGAGTGGGGATATTGACGGGTACTGCAACTAGACAGAAAATATATAAAATAAAACGTTTACTTAAAAACATTTTAATTTAAATTTAATTAAAAAATCTTATGATAAATACCAATCCCGGTAAAAATCAACAAGGAAATCTGCTGTCACAGTGAAGTCAGGGAGAATGCTCTGAGTTCAGTGTTGAGCACAGAATGGGAATCCTGGGAGTAAAGGGCTGGGCTCCTCAGACAGAGCTACAGGGTCAGGGCTATGCTATTTATTTATGAGCATAGGGAGGCTTCATCTGCATTTCCTGCTGCACAATGAGTTCTGTGGTGAAAGCATTAGCCATGAATGAATTGAGCAGATGAAGGAGACAAAACTGAGAAACTGGGAAATAATTAAGGAATTGCCTATTATTTATTACACGTTTGTGATATAATCCAAGTCTTATTTTATTGTGTTATGGACTACAGACACCACTCTGCCTGATTTGTGCCACAGAGGCCAATAAAATAAGGTTTTGATGATTTTAGAAGGAATATCAATGTTTTATGAATATTGAATCCAGATATTAAATTGTAGGAATTGTTTCCAAGGAGGTAGCTTAGAACACATTCATGAAGTCAACTGGTATGTGACACTAAGTTTTGAAAAATAAACATAATTAAGTTGTATAAATTATTATTTTTCTGTAAATAACTTTTGAAAATTTACACTTGTTTGTTTTTGTGTGGAGTGGGCTGTGTTTCATGCAGTGCTCCTGTACACTAGGTCACTATTTCTGAATATCCTCAAAGTAATAAAGGAGCATGTCTGTGAGTACAGAGAGATCTTACCACTCCACTGTGGAACCCTGCTCTGAAATCCTTCCCACTCTCCAGTCCTGCCCCTACCTCTGTACTAAATGGAGGTGACTCTCAGCATGAAGAGCCTTGAAATCACCTCTCCGTGGGACAAGTGTGCCAGCTCCTAGTTTTCCAATTGAGGAAATCATTCTACCATAGGTAAACTGTCTATAAGACGGGAAATGCCTTTGAGTTGTGTCATTTCTGTTTCTGTAGCATCCCCATTAGAGTGACAGATTCTAGGAACTAACTGAACTCTGCCAGATCTGGTGTCCTTCAAGGCATGGGCTCTAGATGAAATAGAGAGGTCTCCTGGATCTTGCATGCAGTTAACTGACTTTACATAAACACAGCAATTGAGCATCAGAGAGAGAAGACACCCCCTGTCTTCTCTGTGCATGGGGAGTGGGAATCAAAGGCAGAGGAAACCAGGTGTTTTTCTTTCCCTGTTCTAAAGAATTAGAGTTTCTAGGATTCCTTAGGGCTGAGCGCCCCCTGCTGGCCCAGAGCTCCTCTGCAGGGAGGTTTTTGTCTGGGCTCATGCTGAAGTCCCCTCACTGTGTCTCTTGCACAGTAATATGTGGCTGTGTCCTCAGTGGTCACAGAGTTCAGCTGCAGGAAGAACTGGTTCTTGGCTGTGTCTCTGGTGATGGAGATGCGGCTCTTGAGGGATGGGTTGTAGTCAGTGCCACCATTATAACCTATGTACCCCATCCACTCCAGCTTCTTCCCTGGGAACTGCCTGATCCAGCCACCAGTAACCACTGGTGATGGAGAAACCAGTGACAGAGCAAGTGAGGGACAGCGACTGTGAGGGCTTCACCAGGCCAGGTCCTGACTCCTGAAGCTGGATCTGGGACAGGACACCTGCAGACAGGAAGAGTCAATTCTGTCAATCACATGTTGTCACATCCCCTCATGGACACATGTATGAAATGGTCACACTCACCAGGAAGGGCTGTCACCAGGTACAGAAGACCCAACAGTCTCATCTTCTAGGCTACACCCCCTTTTCTCAGAGGTCAGCCTCCTGTGAGAGAGATGTGAGCTCCCACAGCCCAGGAGGGGATTTAACTTAGAGCTAGAAGGTGCATTTGCATGTGGGGAGTCAGCCTTGTCCTTATAAAAGAGGAGGGTGGATACCACTCCATTTCCTCATTACAATATTGACATCATTGCCTCTGACTTCCTACAGTGTGAGTCTGGAAGAGAGAGCATGGGGACTGCAGGGATCACAGGACACACATATTGTCACGACCCCACCTCACTTCCTATCCAAACCTCACCACAAAATTCTTCTCTCCTGTATTTTTCCTTTTCCTTGATTCTTTTATTTCTTTTTATATATTTTTATTTGATTTTGTTTCACATGATAATCCCAAATTTTCTCCCCCTACCCTCCTTTCCTGCCCCTGCCCACCTACTGCTATCCCAGCTCCTTTCTACTCCCCAAGGAGGGTGACCCCTTCCATGGGGGATCTTCAATGTCTGTCCTATCATTTGGAGAAGGGCCTAGGCCCTCCCCCTGTGTCTATCCTGAGAGAGTATTTCTCTGTGTGGAATGGGCTCCCAAATTCAATCTGTAAACTCGGGATTAATACTTATCCACTGCTACAGGCCCCATAGACTGCCCAGGCCTCCTCACTGACCTTCTCATTCAGGGGATCTGGAACAGACTATGCTAATTTCCCAGCTATCAGTCTGGGGGCCTGAGCTCCCCCTTGTTTATGTCAAGGGTTTCTGTAGGTTTCACTAGCCTTGTCTTGAGCCCTTTGCTCATCACTCCTCCCTGTCTGCAACTGGATTCCAGTTCAGCTCAGTGTTTATCAGTGGGTGTCTGAGTCCATCACCTATGAGATGAAGGCTCTAGGATGGCATATAAAGTAGTCATCAATCGCATTATAGGCGAAGGGCATTTAAGTTAGCCTCTCCTCTATGCTTAGATTGTTATTTAGTGTCATCCTGATCAATCTCTAAATATTTCTCTAGTGCCAGATTTCTCTTTAAACATATAATGACTCCCTCTATTGTGGTATCATTTATTTCTTAACATTATATGATTTTTAATTTTATTCATTTTATGTAGTAATTTGTTTTGTACATTCCAATCCCTGTTTCCCCTCCCACACATCTCCCACCTCTAATCCTTTCCTCTGAGAGGGTAAGTCATCCCCTTGGAATTCTACTAAATGTGTCCCATGATATTATTGAGACCGGAACAAGGCTCCTCCCCACCACCCTGCACCTCTGTGTCTAGGATGGGCAAGGTATCTCTCCGTATAGAATGGGCTCTAATAAGTCAGTTTGTGCATTAGAGTTAGATCTTGGAATCCCCCCGCCAGTGGCCTCATATATTTTCCCAGCTGCACCATTGTCACCTTTATGAGGAAATCTAGTTCTGTTTTTTGTAGGTTCCACATTTCTCAGACCAGAGTCACTGATCTCTCACTAGCTCTGGGCATCTGATACTGTGGGTTTCCCCATCATGGCCTTGATTCCTTTGTTCTTGTTATCTCTCCTCCCTCACTTTGACTGTACTCCAGGAGCTCTGCCCAATGGTTGCTTGTAGATTTCAACATCTGATTCCATCTCTAGAAGAGGGTTGTAACTCCTGAGTTTGTGACTGTAGGCTGTGTGTCTTTTGCTTTATGTCTGGTAACCATTTATGAGTAAGTAACACAGAATTTGTCTTTCTTGGCATGGGTTACCTCACTCAGGATGTGATGATTTTCTACTTCTTTCCATTAGTCTGAAAATTTAGGATGTCTTTGTTTCTTAGCACTGAGTAGTGTTCCACTGTGTAAATGCACCACCATTACTTTATCTATTTTTCAGTTGAGGGCCATCTATGTTGTTTCCAATTTCTGGATTTTATGAATACTATTACCATTAACATAGTTGTTGCTCCTATATTTTTAAAGCACAGGTCAGTGCTAACTTTATTTTCACACTTGGTTTCCCCAGTTCCTGGTTAGTTCTTAAGAAGCCCACAATGTTTAAGTTTTTATTTCCTTTTACATCTATGTGATGGGATTCCTTCTTTCCCAGAAAGTAATCTCACTGTCATATTGTTGAATCACACCTACTTCTTGCTGCATCCATCCAGTGGAATGTAGAGCAATCGCCTGCTGGTAGAATCAACTGCATCCCATACTCCCTCCTCCCTCCTCTACCCCCAAGTCCTCCCCACCCATATGCTTCACCTTTCTGTCTTTTGAAAACAAACACAACTCTAGTGAATAAAATGAAGTAAAATGAGATCAAAGAAAAACAATCACATTGGAACAGGACAAAACAAACAAACAAACAAAACTGAAGGAAAAGAGCCCAAGGAATGGCACAAGAAACAGGTGTGGATGCAGAGACGACCTCATTTACATGCTCAGGAATCCCCTAAAAATGCAAAATTAGAGCTGCACTATGTAGGCAAAGGAACTGTAGGATAAAATAAGAGATAAATAGAGAAATGTATAAAATTTCAATAAATCCAGGTGATATCATTACACAGGGAACCTCTCAAATGCATTAGAATTGGGTCCTGATGACATCTGCTGATGGACCTGCAGCCTGTGCTTAGGGTTTCTGGGTTTCCTCGTTTAGACTCCTTTAGAGAAATCCCATTTTTCATTTGAAAGATGTTATAATTGGAGATAGATTCCGGTTACATGTACACTTCTCCTTTCTGCTCTAGAACCCCATCTACTGTCAACCCACAAAGGTCCTAGTTTTCTACTGTGAGAGGTACTCTTGGTAATTGAGAGGATTTGAACTGTGTCATTTCTGTAATTGTAGCATTCT
The DNA here is from genome assembly GCF_003668045.3 of Cricetulus griseus. NCBI lineage: Eukaryota > Metazoa > Chordata > Mammalia > Rodentia > Cricetidae > Cricetulus > Cricetulus griseus. Next base: position 178,863,126 of record NC_048598.1, on the reverse strand, counting down.
CAGGAGTGACATAAATTCTAGGAATTAACTGGCCTTGTATCCTCCTAGGGGAGGGTTCTAACTGCCACCAGAGATGTTCTCTTTGACCTTGTATGTGGTTAACTGAGAGGGACACACTTGCTTGACCTTCTGCTCTTACTCCCCAGGCTCTGCATCACTAATTTATTTTGGTTTTCCATTTTGCTGTCTCAAAACAAACACTTTTAGCAGTGTTGTTGTTCATATGCACTGGAAGTAATATTGGACTCTGTCCCCACTTTGTTAACTTTGACATAGCTTGGTCTCCAATTGGTGATTCTCATTCCGTAGGGATTGCTCTTAAATGTTTATAGACAATTTATTCTTTCTCAGCAATCCTGTACAGGTCAGAAGGTTGCCCTGGGAATCTTCTGTGATTAGGATGCCTCAGAGCAGCCATAAGATGGAGTTCTGTGGAGGATCAAAGCTATGTCTACTCTTCAGAAATCGACTCTCTTCCCACAGAAGTCAGCCCTATAAACCTTGCATGGGTCCAGCTAGTTCACACATAACAGCAGCCCTGCATTCATACCAATATTAGTCTTTCTGTTGATGGTTCCCAGAATTCATAATAAAGGGATCCCTCTTTCCTATAAATCCTGACACCGAGGTTTATATTAGACCAAGAGAGATCTTCATGATGGTGTTGAAACTTTATTTGTGCAGACCAGAGCAGGTGGGCACTATACCTTGGTGGGCAAGGAAATTCTGTCCACCTTTACTTGGTGCAGGGGACACATCCTGTGTATCCTATGATCTGATGGAAAATGCCCAGAGGATAAGGAAGGACAAGGATGAACTTCGATGGGAAAGAAATTGGATTTGCTAGCAACAGGGTTTGGTTTACACAGCTTGTTAACCTTATATGAGTTAAAAATGTTTAAGCCAAAGTATCATACTTTTATATTGCTCCTGTTATTGTTGCCTTAATAATTGTTGCCATAATATCAAGACAGAATTACTCCTATTCCTGATATTCAGTGTTTGTACAGTATTATGTATGGACATTTTCATAAGTAATAAAACAAAACAAAGCAAAAAACAACATTCATAGACAGAAATGATTGGGTTCAGACATGACAATGTTATAATAAAGCAAAGAACAATAGATGTCTTAAGTTGTCTTTTCTGCCTCTAAAACAGAAATATTGTGTATGGGAGTGGTACTGTGCACCATACACCAATGTCCAGTCAATTCCAATCAAGGTCTGTCTAGAACTCGTGTCCAAGGAATCCAATTTCAGGAAACAGGAGAATGAGTACATGGGGCTCCTAATAACATGAACAGACGCTTACATTCTCAGCTTGGATTCCCACTGCTCTAGCCCCAATGCTTCCTGAGCCGGAGCCCAAAGTAGCAAATTCCACATCCTGAGGACTCTACAGCATGACAATCAGATTCATCTGTCAGAATAAAACAATATGAAATTGAATTACTACTGCCAAAAATTCAATTAGACTTACTTATAAATAAAAGTCAAATGTTAGATTCATGAGCAAAGGTAAAGTGACTCCCCACAAATACATGGGGACAGCTTCAAAGAAAGTACTTGCTGTGATATCAGATACAGCAAAATGAATTTGTAAGAGGTTTTTGTTTGACCTGATACAGGTGATTTGTATTTTACTGTTCAAATTCATATAATAGTGTATTCCCAGCTACACCAAAAAAGTTCCAGTCTCTTACACTTAAAGGATATTGAATGTACTGACACAGCCTGTCTTTATTTTTGTTTCATTAAAGAAGCATGTCAATGGAGGTAGTCACTGATAAAGATGTGGTCACCATGGTGTATTGTAGGAGCATCTTGAATTAGCATCACATAATTCTCAGACATCCTATGGTTTAGAAAAGTTAACAAAGGCTCTATAGTACTAGGATGAGAACACAGTCACAGAGACACTAAGACTGAATACTCCAAGTATTGCCCGGGCTGATCTTCTCTCTCATATCAGTCCCTGGGCACCTTCTTGCTCCTCCAGGGTTTCTGACACAATCAGGATGTGGTTGCAACACTGTGTGTCTCATGCACAGTAAAAGACCCCACAGTCCTCAGATGTCAGAGTCCTGAGCTCCATGTAGGCTGTGCTGGAGGATGTGTCTGCAGTCAGTGTGGCCTTGCCCTGGAACTTCTGGTTGTACTTTGTATTACCACTTCCAGGAGAAATCCATCCAATCCACTCCAGACCCTGTCCAGGCTTCTGTTTCACCCAGTGCATAGCATAGTCCGTGAAGGTGTAGCCTGAAGCCTTGCAGGACAGCTTCACTGAGGCTCGAGGCTTCACCAGCTCAGCCCCAGACTGCTGCAGCTGGAGCTGGGAGTGGTCATCTGTGGAGAGAAAGTCAGAGTGGATGTCACTGTCCCCTGAGTGCATGGCCCCTCATCAAGTCTGGAACTTAGAGCCCCTTACTTATAGCTGATGTCACCAGGAAGAGAATGATACATCTCCATCCCATGGTGAGGACCTGTGTGCTCAGTGACTGTGGAGAGGACACTGATCATGTGTTGTTGGTGGTGTGGACATCCCTGTATTTACCACATAGAATCACGTGATTTGCATATTCATGAGCAGGGTGCTTCTTAGATAAGAACCTAATCCAGCTGGAGAAGAAGGAGGTGGACACCTGGGTCAGGCAGCAGGATGCTGAGGTCCAAATCCTCATCCTCTCTGTGAAAGTAGCCATTCCGGTGATGTGTTCAGACCCTGTAGAAATAGAAAATTACACTAAAACCTTCAATTATACCCTAATCCTTCAATTCCAGTTATAATCCCAACCAATCATTAGATCATTTACCTGACAAAATTGATTCCAAGGTGGTATAGTAATGAAGATAAATGTCAATGGAAATATCAAAAACTCCTAAATTGGGAGAATTTTCACTTTTCTTTCAAATATAAGATATTAATATTTTCTTTCTCAGTATGATGCAGGTGTATGTTTCTGGTGGCTTTTTTTTCTTTTCGTACATCCTTTTCTTTTCTGTATTTGTTTCCTTACTATTGAGAAAAAGAAAGTTTGTGGGGAATTGGTAGTCATATGGAAAATGTCTAAGAGGAGTTAGGTATTGAATCACATCAGAATACATTACATGAAAAAATGTTTTATAAAAATCAAAACTAAATAAGTATTTAAAAATAAATGAGAAAATTTAAAAAGTGTGGATTATTTAACAAGGAATGTTTGTGTGAAAATTGTAGACTTCACATATCATCTCTAGCAGGTGTTGTTCAGCTACCAGACTTTAAGATGGGAGCCCACAGAGGCTCTGGAGTTCCCTCCAGCCACATCTGCTTTGTATCCTAGTGATTAATGGTTCCATTGTGGCCCAGACAATGCGGAAAATCAAGGAAGTTTTATTTTTGCTTTTATTCCATCTGACAGCAAGTGGCAAACAGAAACCTTAGGTGCCCTCGGGAAATAATGGTTTGTTTAGGAGAATGGAAACAGGTGGCAATTGTGGTAGAATATGACAGGGCCAAGGGGCTGTAGAAGAGTATTTGAGCAGGAAGAGGAAACCACAAGTTCTAAAATGTGAGCAGACATGCACTTGTTTAAAAGGAAGCCCATGGTGTCAGTTCAGAACTGGGGACCATCTAGTATTTCTGAGTAGCCTCAGCTGTTCTTAAAGGCCTTGTTCCCAAGCTACTCTGTAGGGAGGTTTGTGTCTGAGTTCACACTGAATTCTCCTCCCATTTGTCTGGCAAAGTAAGTCATGGCAGGTGGTTAATTCAGAAAACTTGGCCATTGGAGGTGTCCCTACCCATGCTCATGCTGGAGTAGTTTACTTCCCAATCACAAACTGGGTCTCCACTAGTCCATAGTATGGTACCTGTGTGCACTTGACACATTTTTTTTAAAAAAATAGTAACTATCAGTATAAACACATGAGGATTTGTTTAATGTGATGCTTTTAATCACAATGCAAATTTAAGTAATGTTTGTACAATACATCCCAACATTGGGCTTGAGTTTCAAAGTCACAACATAGTCTTTGTCCTTCAACCATGCTCATTTGACCTCAGGAAATTCCTGCCCTCTCTTATGGGGTGGTAATACAGCTGCAGTGATGTGTGGACTCCAGTCAGTCTATGGCACATTCCTTAGCCACAGGAGCAACTGCTTCCTGTCAGTAGTCTAGGAAGTGCTATGGCATGCAGATGTATCAGAGAGGGAAGGAATGGAGAATCGAAGATAGAATTGACTCTTTTAATGGGACAACTACAGCAATGCCAAGGTAAGCTGCCTTTCAAAACGATGGTTTCATTAAAAAAAATCCTCAAACCACAAAGATGGCTCAGCTGGCAAATGCCGGAACCACAAAGGGATAAGAAATGCTACTGCTCACCCGGTGTCCAGACTCACAGTGAGAAACAAACAAATGTTTGTTTTACAAAGGCACAGCGTCTCAGAATCAGGGAGAGAAAACACCTTCTGTGTTCTCTGTGCTTAGGGAGGTGAAAGCAAAGGCAAAGAAAACCAAATGTTTATATTTCCCTGCTCTGAAGTCTTAGAGTTCCTGGGCTTCGTTAGTGCTGCGCGCCCCCTGCTGGCCCAGAGCTCCTCTGCAGGGAGGTTTTTGTCTGGGCTCATGCTGAAGTCCCCTCACTGTGCCTCTTGCACAGTAATATGTGGCTGTGTCCTCAGTGGTCACAGAGTTCAGCTGCAGGAAGAACTGGTTCTTGGTTGTGTCTCTGGTGATGGAGATGCGGCTCTTGACGGATGGGTTGTAGCTGTTACCACCATCATATCTTATGCCACCCATCCACTCCAGCTTGTTCCCTGGGAACTGCCTGATCCATTGCCACCAGTAACCACTGGTGGTGATGGAGTGACGAGTGACAGAGCAAGTGAGGGACAGCGACTGTGAGGGCTTCACCAGGCCAGGTCCTGACTCCTGAAGCTGGATCTGGGACAGGACACCTGCAGACAGGAAGAGTCAATTCTGTCAATCACATGTTGTCACATCCCCTCATGGACACATGTATGAAATGGTCACACTCACCAGGAAGGGCTGTCACCAGGTACAAAAGACCCAACAGTCTCATCTTCTAGGCTACACCCCCTTTTCTCAGAGGTCAGGCTCCTGTGAGAGAGATGTGAGCTCCCACAGCTCAGGAGGGGATTTAACTTAGAGCTAGAAGGTGCATTTGCATTTAGGGGGTTTACCTTTTACTTATAAAAGAGGAGGGTGGATACCACTCCATTTCTTATTACAACACAGCCATCTCTGTGTCTGACTTCTGACAGTGTGAGTCTGGAGCAAGAGAGCATGGGGACTGCAGGGATCACAGGAAACACATCTCGGAGTGAGGTCGCCTTCCTAGCCCAAACTCTCCACCAAATTCTTCTGCTTCTGTATTTTTAAGGCTCAGGTCAGCACTAACATTTTTTCCCACTTAGGTTCCTGAGTTCCTGGTTCTGATTAAGAGGACCACACTGCTTAGTTTTTTCTTCCTTTTCCCACATATGTGATTGGTTTCCACCTTTCCCAGAAAGTTAGCATGCTGTCCTGTTGCTGTAGCACAGGGTCCACACCTGATTCTTGCTCCCTCCAGACTGTGGAATGTAGAGGAAACTCCTGCTGGTAGAAGTCTCTGCATCCCATACTCCCTCCTCCTTCCTCAACTCCTAAGTCCTCCCCTTCCTAATACACCACCATGCTGTCTTTTGAAGACAAACAGGCTTCTAGTGAATAAAATACAATAAAGCAAAATGATATCAAAAAAGTAACTCATTGCAACAGGACAAAACAAAGAAACAAATAAAAACTGGAAGAAAAGATCCCAAGAGAAGGCACAAGGAACAGGTGTGGATGCAGAGACCACCTGATTTACATGCTCAGGAATCCCATAAAAACACAATTAGAAGCTGTTCTATATAGGAGAAGGAACTGTATTACAAAAATTATATATATATATATATATATATATATATATATATATATGTCAATGAAGCCACGTGACATATTGAGGCTGGGAAATTCCCAAATTCATTAGAATTGGATACCTGAAGACATCTACTGATGGACCTGCAACCTATGCTTAGGAGTGGTAGTTTCCCTCAGTTAGGCTCCCTTAGAGAAATCTCACTTTTCATTTGAAAGATGTTATCAATTGGAGACAGTGATGGGAAAACTTGTAAACTTCTTTGTGGTCTAGAATCCCATCTTCTATCGACCCTTGCAGGTCCTACTTTTCCTGTAAATAAACTGATTCCACTATGAGAGAAATAGTCCTTATATCATAGTGAGTGAGTGAGTCTTTGAACTGGGTCATTTCTGTTATTGTAGCAATCCCAGGAGTGTGACATAGATTATAATAACTAACTGATCTTGTGTCCTTCTAGGGGAGGGTTCTAAGTGCCAAAGGAGATGGTCTCCTGTTCCTTGTATGTGGTTAACTGAGAGGAACAAACTCTGAGTAGAGTCAGGAAACACCCTTTCTGGCCCATCTGCACTTACTCCCCAGGCTCTGCATAACTAATTTATCATTGCTCTCCCTTTTGGCTGTCTCATGACAAACATAATTAGCAATGTTGTTGATCATATGAACTTGACGCAATAATGGGCTATGTCCCTTCTTGTTTACTTTGGCAGAACATGGTCTCCAGTTGATTGATCTCACTCCCATGTAGAGATTGCTCTGAAATGTGTGTTGACAGGATTGTACTCTCTCAGAAATCCTGCACAGGTCATGGATGCTGTCCTTGGAATCTTGTATAACTTGGATGCATCAGGGAAGCCATAAGATGAAGTTCTGTGGGGGATAGAAGCTTTGTCTATTCTTGAAAAATGCATCCTGTCACATATAAAATAACACTATGACCTTTACATATGTCCAGCTGGATCAACTCTAACAACAATCCAACAATTATATCAGTCTTAGTCTTTCTGTTGCTGTTTCCCAAGAATTCACAGATAAGGGAACCCTTATTTCCTTTCTAATCTGACACTAGTTTATATTTGGAAAAAAGAATTCATGATGGTGTTGACACTTCATGTTGCACCAAAAAATGCAGGGGTCACTAGGCCTTGGAGGTCAAGGAATTTCTGCTCACCAATACTTGGTTCAACAGACATTTCCTGAGTATCATGTGATCTTTGGGAAAAGGCCCAGAAGATAAGGAGGAATAATGACGAAGTATGAGAATAAATTCCCATGTGTGCTGGCAAGAAATTCCAGTCAACACTTAATCTGAGAGTGCTAACGTATGTGAATGGACCCAGGTCAAATGGGGAGCAAATTGGGTTTTCTCATCACAGGGTCTTGTTTATACTACTACTTGGTGTTGGTTGGAGTTACTAAATCAACAAACACATGAATGGAATCAATGAATGAATAAATAAATCTTTTCACACCAGAGAATCCCCCTGTCAACTGTTGTGGTGATATATTGTTTTTGATCTAATATAGCTACTGGTGATCATTTTGCAAAGCCAGCCTCACTAGATAGCTCTGGAAACTCGGCAGTGATGGTGCACACATTTAATCTCAGGGCTCAGGATTAAGAAATAGATCTCGGAGTCCAAACCACCCCTAGAAACAACACAGTGAATCAGAGTTCATTCCTCTAATTCCAAGGATTTGAGAGATATTTACTGTAGGGTCAGGAATCAGTGTCAGGATTATTGTCTGACCACGTTGATGAGACCATAGGAGTTGGAGTGAATCAGAGTATCAGGGAAGTCTGTAACAGTTTTAGGATTACCTCTTTGGTCTGGAAATAGGTAGTGGCAAGAGGTAGTGGCCAGCTGCTTTGCTTCTCTGATCTTTAACTTGAAACTTGAACTCCAATATCAGTGTCTGGGTCTTACATTTTTCATGCCACACACTGTATTATTACTTTTTATTATTGTTTTAATTAAAGTAGTCATATTGAAGCCAGGCTATCAGTGGCAGTATTGTTTCGGTTCTTGACATCCAGCCTTTCTGCAGCAAAGATTTATGTGTTTTCTCCTAATTAAACACACCCAGTCACTCACAGTCTCTCTCTCTCTCTCTCTCTCTCTCTCTGTCTCTCTCTCTCTCTCTCTCACACACACACACACACACAAACACACACACACACATGCAAACACACACAATAAAAGCATACAAAGAAAGAAATTTTGGAATCAGACATTTCAAAGTTATAACAGAGTCAAGAATCAAGAGAAGTCATAATTTGGCCTTGTTGCATTTAACAAAAAGTGTATGTTTGTATATTAGATGTATGGAGGGCATTCTGCACCATACAGTCGCTGATGTCTAGGTTACAAAGACAATCCAGCTTCAGGAAACAGGGAAGTGAGCAGGCAGGCATCCTGATAACATGAACTTGTTTCTAACAGTCCCAGTGTGGAATCCCATTGCTCTGTCTCAAATGTTATCTGAGAAGGGGCCAAGTTGCACAATAATGTATTGACACAGGTTGTCTTTGTTTTTCTTCATTAAAGAAAGAAGTCAAAGGAAGTAGACACTGAAACCGGTGCCCTCAGAGAATCACTCTTCCCTTGTAGACACTTTCTGCATTTTGTTGAGGTAGGAATAGGTGACATATTGTTTTAAAAATGTTAGTCAAGCCTGGCATTTGAGACACGCCTTTAATCCCAGCATTCTGTGGGCTGAGGCAGGCAGATCTCTGTAAGTTCAAGGCCTGCCTGGTGTACAGAGCAAGTTCAAGTGTAGGCTCCAAAAAATACAGAGAAACCCTGTCTGGAAAAACAAACAAAAAGTATGTTAGTCAAAACAGAATTTGTGATTGTTAGAGGCATTATCAATTCCTAAAGTGTATAATTATAAAAGCATCCCCCAGAAAACCAGCAGGTGAAGAGAGCACCAAGAAAAAAAATCAATTGTGTCTGAACCTGGGCCTAATGTGTGTTGAGTGCCCCCTTTTGGCTATGGGATTCTGGCAGGGAGGTTTTTCTCTGGGCTCACACTGAAGACTCCTCACACTGTTCCTTGTACAGTAATAAGTGGCAGTGTCCTCGGTTCTCAGGCTGTAAATTTACCATGCTTTTTGAATAATCTCTGGAGATGGTGAATCTGTCTTTCACTGAATCCAGGTAATAGGTTGCATAATTATAACTTGAGTGCCTATGCGAGCAACCCACTCCAGCCCCTTTCCTGGAGCCTGGCGGACACAGTTCATGGCAGCATTACTGAAGGTGAATCCAGAGTAGAGTTTCAATGACCACTGAGGCTTCACCAATCCTCCACCAGACTCAACCAGCTGCACCTCACAGTGGACACCTGCAAACAGAGAGGATCCTGATGAAGAAACTGTCATAATGTCTACTGTCTCTCTCACTCATGTCTCCTCACACACTCAGTTTCCCTTTTTATCTTCCTTTTAAAAGAGCAACAAAGAAAACCCAGTGCAGCGCCAACCCCATGTTGATTGTCATGTTTTCAGTGCTGCTCACTGAATGTGAAGACAGGGCTAGAGTCCTCTGGCTGACCTGCGGGGTCAGGGTAAGGCTGGTTTTTATGAGCAGAGGGAGGCCATATTTGCATATCTTCCTTCTATATCTCAAGCTCTGTTGTGTGAGCCCTTGGGGCAGCAGGTAATGGTGCAAATATCTGACAGACAATGAAGTAGTGAGGACCATGATTTCATTAAAATGTTATTCATATTGTATTTGTAATAAATATTTTAGCAGCATTAATTTATTTTCATTGTGCTTTCTGTATAATATCTGTTAGGAAAAGCAATAAAGAGTGCATGAGCCTCAGGAAGGAGAGGAGTCTGTTACCTCATCTCCAGTTCCAAGGTTGTATGTCCTCCTAGCTCTTCAATTTTCCTGAGAATGTAGGACTTCCTTGGTGGCTGTACGATCAGTCTCATGTGGACGCTTAAATTATCCATCCCTTATTAGAAGGGAGAGTTGGGTCCTAATTGTGCAACAGAGTAATTAAATCTACTGTTAGAGAAACTGTGCTTGTTATAGCTAAGAGGGTTGGTGGATTGTGGCATTATTGTTTTTGTGGCATTCTCTGGTAAAGGGACCTCATTAAAGCAACTAAATGCAATGAGCTCGTGATTGAAGTCATTTATCCTTCAGCCCTTAAATGATCAAATCATTTCTCTTATAGGTTTCGTATATATCATGGGGTTATATGTGGGTAAGTGAAATGAGGAACCTCAGGTTGGATGCAGTAACCTCCATTGCTGTCCCTTGTTGGCACCTGCTCCTTGAGGCCCTGAGTGTCTGAGATGCCAGCATCGCCTGCTGACCTGCATTCCCTTGGCATCAGGTTGATCTTGTCTGGATTTGCTCCTGAACCAGAGTCTAGCTGATGTGTAGGACTCACCAGGGTCACCAGTGTGGAGATGGACTTCTGCTGCCTGGCTCCCCTGGAGCTCCCTGCCCCAGTGCACAGTAGGTGTTGCCGTATCAGTGACTTTCTTCTCACAGGAACAGCTGGACAATTCTCCAGGGATGATTATGACAGATGTGTAACAGGGTGGAAGGAAACCATGTGCACATAAAAACGAACCTGCAGGTCTAGATTGGCCACACATGTCTCTTCCGGAGTTGAAAGCATTTGAATATATCAATTTAATAACCACAGGAATGACTGTAAGAAACAAAATGATCAATTTCACTTCAGATAAGAGAGAATTGATAAGAGCAAAGGATTAGGGGAATTTTCAGTTGGTGTTTCCCCAGCTGATTTCAGGGTCCTAGTGCCCAGGTGTTCTATAGAGAGAACATTGTTCTCACCCCAGACACCTGATGATCCAGAACTGTGCTTTGTATACAGTGATGACTTGAATCAAATGAGGCTCCTGATGAACTAAGGGCTGACAAATCCTTGGCAAGAAATTTGTTTCCTGAATGTTTGTCTCTCAAGTCCCAACAAAGCAAATAGTTTTTTTTCCAGTCCCATGAACTTCTATGTATTTTATTTTGTTTTTGTCTGCTTTTAAAAAATTGTCATACGATGTATTTTGATCCTTCCCACCCATGTCCCACAATGCTGTGCCCTCCCAGCCCCTCCTCACTTCCTCTGTCCCTCCCTCCTGGTACTTCCTGTCTATTCTTCCTCCTCACTGTTCCTGCTGTAGACTCCAGGTTTCTGCGGATGGTGATTCTGGCCTTAAGAAGAAACCCTCCCCAGTCTTAGTGCTAACTGGGTCTATAAGGAGGCTTCTGTGTGGACAGGAGTGGTGGCAAGAGAAGAAAGCTGAAAGCTGATGTCTTCAATGCAAACACAAAGCAGAGAGCCAATCAGTGGACAGTTTATGTCAGAGCTCACATGGATGTCCCCTCTCTGTGACTCTAGCACAGCAATACACAGGAGTGTCCTCAAATCTCAAATGTTCATTGGAGATAGACAGTGTTGTCAGAATTTTCTCAGGAATCAATGAGTATGTCCTTCAGAGTCTGGGTAATGTTCACTGTTACCATCAGTAACCACTGAGACCCACTCCAGCTCCTTCCCTGGAGCCCAGCAGACACAGAACATCAAGTAGCTGCTAACACACAACACAGTCTGAAATAAAAACACACATTCCGGTTCTTAAGACTTTGAGAAGGGTTTGGTTTCATCACATGTGGTTCATTTGTACTTTCCTGGTAAAATTCATGTTCTATTTTCTTCAAAGCTACTCCTACCAAAGTTCCAATCTCCTAGAATCCAGGGGTATCTTTGTCACTATGTATTATCAGAATTTCCTCTTGGTCTTTCCTTACAGAAGGGACATGTAGATGGAGATGGTCACAGAACTTCATTCAGCATCAATTTCTTTACAGCTGCAACTTGGAAAAGATGACAAAGACAGTTAGGACTGTGAGGAGGAGGAAAGGAAATCGCCAATCATATGATTATTTCTGAGTTAGTCTGCAGTCTGATCTCCTCTGTCAACAATTCCCAGGGCAGCTTCCTGCCCCTCTAGTGTTTCTGACACACCCAGGATGTGGTTGCAACACTGTGTCTCTTGCACAGTAATAGAGCCCAGAGTCGTCAGATGTCAGGCTGCTGAGCTCCATGTAGGCTGTGCTGGAGGATGGGTCTCTGGTCATGGAGACCCGTCCTTGGAACTTCTGTGCATAGCTCGTGCCTCCACTGTTAGGGTTCATACCCCCCATCCACTCCAAGCCCTGTCCAGGCTTCTGCTTCACCCACTGCATATTGTAGCTGGTGAAGGTGTATCCTGAAGCCTTGCAGGACACCTTCACTGAGGACCCAGGCTTCACCAGCTGTGGACCAGACTGCTGCAGCTGAACCTGGGAGTGGACACCTGTGGGGAGAAAGGTAGACTGTGTGTCATTGATATCTCACTCTCTGTCTGCTCTTTAGGTTGGGAATGGAAATCTCCTTACCTGTAGATAATGACATGAGGAAGAAGATGATCCATCTCCATCCCATGGTGAGGACCTGTGTGCTCAGTGACTGTGGAGAGGACACTGATCATGTGTAGTTGGTGGTGTAGACATCCCTAAATTTACCACCATAGACTCACTTGTTTTGCATATTCATGAGCAGGGTGCTTCTTAGATAAGGACCTAGTCCAGTTGCACAGCAAGGTAGAGGAGATCTGGGTCAGGCAGAAAGATGCAGAGGTCACAGTCCTGATCATCTCTGTGGATATATACAGCATCCTTCCCTGAACTCTCTGCAGATGCTGAGGTTGTAATATCAGGACCTAACATCTCAACAGATTTGAGGCCTGAGACAGTGCCTCCAATAGGTAACAAGGTTATCTGACTGATTTACAGATGGTGGTGTGATGATGATGACAGTGACAGGAAATTGAAAACCTGCTTAGTTTGAAATTTACAGCCTCCCTTCAGACATATGCAATTAGTATTTACCATTCAAACATGTTTTATAATAAGAAACTCATCCAAAGTCCAAAAGTAGATATACTACAGAATTATTTACACAACAGTGATTATTGTGGCAAAATCACAACAACTAAATTTTGGAAAAAATATGTAGGTATCAAAAGACGATCTCATCAAGAAGACATGTTTATATACACAACACAACAGAAGTTTTTATCTACAAAGAAAATATAACTTACATCAGTTACAGAAAGTTGGATGCAACTGTAGATAAATGGATTAATGAAGTCCATCTCAGATATCAAGCATTAAAGGAGACTCTCATCAGTAGTTTTTAGATATTGCATGCTTGCATACAACTATGAATAGAAACAATGAAGCATGAGTGAAATTGGCTAATAGAATTAATGTAAATTAGAAGGGGAAAGAAATGAAGGATAGAGATTGTGGGGGAATATAACACAGAGTACAAAATACATGAGTATGAAATTTCTAAAACCATGTAAAATTGTTCTTGTTATATTGCATATTATATCCTTTGAAATTTTAATCCACGTATAAATTGTAGTGTGATCATATCTATACCCACCAAGCCCCTCTGGTTCCTCTTGGGACTTTTCCATAAGTCTCTGTCCCTTTTCATGACCTCATTTGATTCATTAATTAATGACAAGGTAAATCCAATCAGTTCTATCTAGATACTCAGAGACGGAGTCATTCCCTAGTACAACATAAACCTCTAGAAAACTTCCAAATAAAACTGATCATATTCTCCTCATCAGTCATCAATGCTAATAGAATCTCAGCTGGGTGTGGGTTTTCAGGAGTTTCCATCCATGTAATAGTTTTAAGAACTGTTATACCATCTTTAGTCATGTGAAAAGGAGAGTCAGGCACCAAGTGGTATGCGTGATCCTCAGAGGACAGCTTATGAAATTCTGTTCTTGTGTCCTGTCATGTGGGTCCAAGCAATCAAACTGATGTTACTAAGTTTGCCAGGAGACACATTTACCTGATCAACTACTTCCCTGCCTCTGACAAAACAAAATGAGCTCAATGGTTTTTTTTTCAAATGTTTTCTCCCATGTATCACTTTGTGCATTTTTGTTTCACTCTTTCTGCCTGTGTATCATGGTTACAGAGTTGTTATTTGGATTTGTGTGTGACTGTGTGTAACAGTACTTGCTGTTTTATTTTTGTTTGGTGTTTATCACTTTACTAAAGTATTTTTTTGTATTTTTTTCTGGAGAGAGACAGACAGGTTGGAGACTTGTGTAGGAGACAAAACATGAAAATCTAGGTGTGGGGGGAGGAGAATCAGTGATCAGAATATATTGTAGAAAGTTTTCAAAAAATTATGAATGTAAATGAAAACTGTATAAAATAAACAAGAAAATATAAACCCATGAAAAGGTTAACAAATAGTCTTTACTGTGTTTGAGCATGGAAACATCACAGGTCAAAAAACGGCAGGTTCAGGTCAACTGGTAGACTCAAGAAAGGAAACCACAGAGGACACAGAATCAACCTCCACAACAATCTCAGGTCTCTGCTGGGATTCTCGGCTCCATTGTGCCCTCTGATGATCTGAGCTCCCCGGCTGGTTGGTTTGTCATGGTTTACGCTGAAGTTACACTGTCTCCCTTGAGCAGTAACAATCCCTACAACTTCAGTGCTCACAGAGCCCAGCTGCAAGGAGAAATGTCAGTTGTTTGTCTGGAGATGCTGACCGGAAGTTCAGTGACAACAATTTTAGTTGTCCCTATACTATCATCAATGACACTTGAACAGGTCATGTGTTGTTTAAGTTCATCAGAAACTGAACATTTTCATGGAAGAAGGATGGATTTGGAATATGCTCCCCAAATGAGACAATCCAATAGCACTATGTAGGAATATGTGTGCACATGTCTTTAAAAGTCTGAAGCATAGCCACAATATTAAACAAAAAAATACTACATAAACTCAGGCTATTCATGAATATTTCCCCTCTAATATGAGGTCATGAATCAGATGCACCTAATGTTGCGGATTTGAAAGACCTGAGAATCTTGTGGTTCATGTCTCCTCATCCATCACTGGTCAGGACTGATATGATGTCTTGAGGTCTGTCAGTTTACCTCTTCTCATTATAGAAGAACACTTGTCCCTAAAATTCAGGGTGCTGAATGGTTTTATTTTGATATTTCAGAATTTCTGTTGGGATGAGTAATGTCTATAAGGTTGCATTTCATATTCCAGAACATGGGATGTTGATGGCTATCGTAGGTTGCAATGGACAAGAGTGCATGTCTACATAAGTAATATTGAGACACGTCCTGTTACAAGTCACAAAATTTAGAGACCTATGAGAATATAAATAGATAGTATTGGCTTAACTTCTGAACTAAAGTAATATTAGGATTCAATGGGTGCATATCTGGTTCAATGAATGTGAAAGTGAGCAGGAATTTTCCTTGAATAACTAACATTGATTTATTGCTTTTTTTCCCTTTCTCCCTCCTTCATCCCAGCACCTGTGTAGACAGAGCTCTTCTGCCCCAGTGAGAATCCTGTCACCAAATTTGAGTTCATTAAAGTGAACCACACTTTAAGACTTCAAGGGTCACCTGAACCTCCTATGGTCAACCATATGTGTGATGCTGAGGAGTCGCATTGACCATCTTGGCCCCATCAGACACCAGAACAGAGCTGTGGAGGCTGCTGTCCATTCCACACCAGTAACCAGCAGGAATGTGCTCAACTCTGATGTCAGCTGGGAACAACTGGGTCACTTTTCCCAAAATATCGCCTAGTGTCCTAGAGCTCAAATACCCTTAACCTTTACTAATAATTCTTTCATGAACTATTATCCTATCCAGCAACTATATGAATCAATTCTGGATCTTGATGTCCTGACTATGGATTTAATTTAACAAAGAGCCTCTGCGGTG
>NC_048598.1:178824261-178846896 GCF_003668045.3 Cricetulus griseus | reverse complement strand
TTGCCTAAAGTCTTTCATAGGGAAACGTCACATATAAAGATGAATTCATTACGACCAGGCGTTGGTGGTGCACACATTTAATCCCAGCACTAGGGAGGCAGAGGCAGGTGGATCTCTGTGAGTTCGAGGCCAGCCTGGTCTCCAGAGCGAGTGCCAGGATAGGCTCCAAAGTTACACAGAGAAACCCTGTTTTGAAAAACCAAAAAATGAATTATTAATACCTATAATGAAGTCATTTATGCAATCATGACCCTCTTTTCCTTCTCTCCTTCCTCTGAGCTGAAGACTTCACAGGGCAGAGGACAATGCCTTGGGACCAGGAATCCTACAACTTGCCTATCTGAATTGCCTGGGTTCAACACTGTGGGTGGAACATCAAGGCCTGAGATCCCAGGTCACAGTCATATATTTCAGCTGAGAAAACCCCTCATGATAGTGTAAGGATATAACAGATAGATTTAGAGATGCCG
The DNA here is from genome assembly GCF_003668045.3 of Cricetulus griseus. NCBI lineage: Eukaryota > Metazoa > Chordata > Mammalia > Rodentia > Cricetidae > Cricetulus > Cricetulus griseus. The sequence goes on along the minus strand of NC_048598.1, from coordinate 178,846,426 downwards.
CTGGTGGAGGTGGGGTTTCTGATGAGTATATGTCAATGTTTGAAATTTTACATCAGTCTTTACATAATGAAATTGATTTTTCTGCTCAAAAAGGTTCATATGTAATGTGAAAACCTTGTATGTGGTTTACAAAGAATTTTTACTGTACTAAATTTGGAGTCATGTCACAGTAACTACATGTATTACATGGTCTCTGCAGTTATTTGAGGTCAGGACAGGAAACATTAGGGTCCCCGAGGGCACCCTCACTCTCCAGATGTTTCTCTCACCTACTGCATTTTCTTTTCTGGTGAAAGTTGGGTCTAAAGCACCATCTGCTGTTCCTGAGCATCCTCAAATTGAGGTCATCCCTGAGCACACAAGAAACCGCCTCACACTGTCTCCCCAGTTGGAGGAACATAGGAGGATACTTTACACAGCCATTGCTGTGTCAAGCAGTAAGTTAGATTCAGCACAGTTTCCATAATCTCTAACATAGAATTGATCAAGAGGACTCTGCCTACCACATGCATTCCCCAAGGATTGCATACACATTAACAAGACACATGCATATTTTTGATGGAAGTGTATGTCTGCTACTGGAACTTGCAAAGTTAATGTTCTGAGATAAAGAGACATCACACTTTATCAGAACTTTGAGATTACCAAGATCCATTGATCTCCTTACTGGTTGTTATTCACCCATTTGTTGAAAACCTAATACTCTATAGCATGAGGATGATCTGTCAGTATCCAAAGCACTGTAAGAGTTGATGCTGTATCAATGTAGGTCCATGTTCTGTAAAGCCTGCATATTGTAGAGCTGAGAACTTGGACAGGGAAGACAATAAATGTGGGAACAGAGACTGAGGTATAATCTCAGAAACTTCCTCAATTAACAATGAGTTGATGAATGAGACGTGTGGAAAGTAATTTAATAATACATTTGTATACCTTATAGGAATCATACTTACAAGGCAGTGCATTCTGATGTAAATATGTCTTTCATTCTAAGATACTGGAATTCCTGCTGGATCACATGGCCTGAGTCAAACCTACACACATCAAGAGGTCACATAATAATTGAGACTATGAAAGGAGTTGTTTTATTGAGCTCTATGTTTTCCCCAGCCCCCTTTCCTCTCCCTCCCACTATCCCCCCTGGCCCTTAATCTCCCAATTTACTGAGGAGATCGTATCTTTTTCCCCTTGCTAGGCAGATTCATGTGTGTCTCTCTTAGGATACAAAAGTGAGTTTGTTTGTATAGATGCTGATGCTTTGGATCTTACTGGTCAAATTTCTGTTTTACTTCATCCTCAGTGATTCCAACAAATGTTCCCACCTCAGAATCCAAAGGCATTTTTGTCATGATGCACCCTCACAGTTTTCCATTTTGTTGTTTTATTAATGAAAAGACATGTCAATGGAGGTGGTCTCTGGCAAGGAGATTGACAAAATAGGGTGTACTCTAGGAGCATCCCAAGTCAACATCAATTTATTCATAGACCCTTTTTCAAATTGACAGAAGCTCTGCAGGTCTGTGATGAAGTAACTGTCAAAGTCACACTCACAGAGTTATCTCCTAAGCAAGTCTCCAGGATGATCTCTGACATCATAGCTCCAGAGCAGCCCAGCTCCCCGATCCTCCAGGGTTTCTGACACACTCAGGATGTGGTTACAACACTGTGTCTGGCACAATAATACATCGCAAAATCCTCAGATGTCAGGCTGCTGAGCTCCAGGTAGGCTGTGCTGGAGGATTTGTCTACAGTCAGCGTGGCCTTGCCTCTGAACTTCTGAGCATAGTCTGCATGACCATTTTCAGCATAAATCCTACCAATCCACTCCAGGCCCTGTCCAGGCCTCTGCTTCACCCAGTTCATAGTATAGGTAGTGAAGGTGTAGCCTGAAGTCTTGCAAGACAACTTCAGTGCAGACCCCGGCCTCCCGAGCTCAGATTCAGATTGCAGCAGCTGAACCTGGGAGAGGACACCTGCAGAGAGAAAGTCAGACTCGATGTTATTGTCACATTAGGCCCTGTCTCCTTTCAGGTTTGGAACAGGTAAGCCCTCACCTGTAGCTGCTGTCACCAGGAAGAGGATGATCCAGCTCCATCCCATGGTGATGACCTGTGTGCTCAGTGACTGTGGAGAGGACACTGATCATGTGTTGTTGTTGGTGTGGACATCCCTGTATTTACCACATAGACTCACATCATTTGCATATTCATGAGCAGGGTGCATCTTATTTAAGGACCGAGTCCAGCTGGAGAAGAAGGAGTTAGAAGACACCTAGTTCAGGCAGCAGGATGCTGAGGTCCAAATCCTCATCCTGTCTGAGGAAGCAGCCATTCCTGAGACCTGTGCAGACCCTGTGAATCAAGGCCTAATCTCTCAATTTACAAATAGAATCCCAACCTGGGACTTTTGGTCCTCTTGGTGAAAAAATTGGTTTCAGGTGGGGGAAATAACTATGATTTGATATTTTTAAATCTCCTAAATCAGGAGAATTTGTACTCTTCCCCCATGGATAAACAATATTTGCTTATCTAGCTGGTTACAGCTGTGTGTTTCCTGTGTGTGTCTGTCTCTCTGTCTGTGTGTGTGAGAGAGTGTGTGTGTGGTGTTTCATCCTTTTTTATCTATGTGTTGGATTTTTATAGAGATAAACAAAGGTTGTGTTGTTGAGTGGAAAGGAAGTAATAAAGATCAGGGAGGAAATGGGCAATGAAATTGTCATCTAAAAATGTTATAGAAAAATGTTTTCCAAATATTAAACATAAATAAATCTTATTAAAACAAAAAGTGCAATATTTAACAAAGAATTTTTACTATGTTTGAATATTGGAGACTTCACATACCACCTGTAATAAGTTTTGTTCAGGTAACAGACTTTTAAAAGGAGTCCACAGAGACTATGGAGTCCCCTTGTCTCCTCATCTCATTTCTTTCCTGCTGATTTTTGGCTCCACTGTGACCCCTGCTGGTCCTGAGCACCACTGAAAGTTAGTATGTCTTGTCTTGAGAAGAGAATGTAGCTATAACCATCAAACAAAAGGAACGTGCCATACGGTAAACTTCACAGCTGTCTCTCAAAGAACTCTATTTCTCTTTATTTCCTAGTCCCTATAAAAGTAAACCAATGCTGGATTTAGAGTTGGATTTGGCATTCCTCCTCTAAAATCCAAGCACATTGTTTAGCTACACTTTAGAGTTTCTGTATTGTATCAAGAAGCAAATTCATGTAATACAGAATGAGAGATGAATTTGGGGAGTGTTCCTTGTCTTGGCTTGTTCTTTCAAGATGTGCACCCTCTCATAATCGTCATTTTCCCACGGTTGCCTTTCCTAGTAAGCATACACGTACAAGCAAACATTTCTCTGCTAACACTTATGTTTGAGTCCCACACAGCCAATGATGACCTGCCTGACAGCAATCCCTGGACACCCTGGAAAGAAAATGGGCCACACCTCCTAGACTGCACTGGATCCAACTTACTCCATTTCAACTGACACTCCGACCAGAGCTTCGGGGGCTGACTTCCATCAAGTTGAGGATTTCAACCTAGATCTTCAGTCAAGCAAATCCCACCTAACATGGACTCGATATAATCCATTAGAGACTTTCACTATACTAACATTTTCTTCCCACAGGGACCCCACTAGGCTGCAGCTGTCCCATTTCAGCAGGAAGTAACTTGAAGAATGCTACCCCCCTTACCCCATTATTGTCTATTAGGGTAGTGAACACCTAGTTAGGGATAGCTTCCTATTGTTTAAGGTTGGGATTGGAAGGAGGTGTTCAGGCTTGGACACCTCTTTAAAGATGACTTTAGGGTTTAGCTGATGTACACATAGTTAGGATGTGACATAAGCAGATTGTTGTATCTTCTTGTATTTCATTTTTATTATTGTTAATTTTGGATACTTTGCACTGTTAAGCTTTAATCCTCTTTTAGACTAAAAGGGGAATTATGGAGGTCACTGTAAGCCACGCCTACTAGAAGCTGGCTACAGGTGTGCCCCACCACGCCCAACATGGGCATGGTCAAGGTGATGTCAGGGTGATGTCGGATAGGGTTTAAAGGGAGAGACAAGGCACATGGGGTCCTCTCTTTGGCCTCCCTCGCCTTGCTGCTCCTGGCACACTCTGGCTTGTGTTTGGCTGGCTTTTATCTATTAAAGATATCTTAACCTCACAGATTCTATATCTTCTCTTAAGTTCAACTTTCACGGTGTAGCTTGAGTTCACAGAGCTCAGCTTCAGGAAGAAGAGGCTCTTGTTTTCCTGGAAGCACTGAATGGATGTGACAGAGATTGATTGTAAGTGGAGCCTCTATCATTCCTAATGTTCCTCTCACACTAGGGTCTTCTCTGCTGGCATTTGGATCCAGCTCATCACTACCCACTACTACTACAGAGTGACTACAGAGAATTATGGCATGCTCAATCGCTATACTGAAAGACCCCAGACCCCTAAGGGCCACAGGATCCCAAGGAGCCCCCGAGACTCAGAAACCAGACCAAGAGCTGTAAAAGCAAGAGAGTTTATTGGACGAATGTGCATTCGGGTGTCAGGAATACTGGGAAAGCTGCGTGCCCCAGCATGGGGTGCATGCTCCTTATATAGGAAAAAACCACAGATCAACATACAGGCAAGGGGCACAAAGTGCTTGATTACAAAGTATGATCTCATGTTAGAGTGGTCACCCAGGTGTGACCTGCTTTTCTACAAAGGAAAAACCACAGAATGTACCCTGAAAAGTCCCCGATTGTCTGTTGGCCAGGTGTGATCCAAAAAGGATTGTTTGTCTGCCCTCAGGTTGGAGCCAATTTCCTTGTCCTGGGCCAAGGCCTGTGGGAAAATTTTTCTCTCAGCAAACTAAAATCTTTTAATACCTTTGGAAAGTAATCATCATTTTATTGCTAGACCAATCTCATTTTGCATGGAATCATGGAGTTGATCTACCGACTGTCTTAGGTTTTCTGGTTAGAGTCCTTGGCTCCTGAGACACTTTGTGCCTTCCAGTTCCTGATGAACCAAGCAACCCCTCCATCAGAAAACCTGTCAGGACCTCTCTGCTTCTCTGTGTTTGCCAGGAATACCTGCTTACTTTCCCTAAGCCTGAGAGTGGGCTATCCTTCTCTCTCTCTCTCTCTCTCTCTCTCTCTCTCTCTCTCTCTCTCTCTCTCTCTCTCTCTCTCTCTCTGTAGGTCCCTCACATCAAACACCAGGTCCATGGCCGAAAAGTTTCAAATGTACACCCAGATAAAAATTTCCCTAAACATCTTATTTTACCACTTCTCCTTAGTCTACTTTTTTGAGACAGTGTTTCTCTGTGGCTTTGGAGGATATCCTGGAACTGGCTCTTGTAGACCAGGATAGCCTCCAGCTCTGCCTTTCTCTGCCTCCCGAGTGCTGGGATTAAAGAACTTTGCCACCACTTCCTGGCATCCTAGTCTGTTTGTTGCATTATATTTAAAATCAAATGTAGACTGCTCCAACAACTACCTCTAGGTGTTCGTTCAAAATATCTGCATCCTGGGACAAGATCAAATTGGCTCATCCCAGGCAGTCCTGCCTCACAAATTGCCCCAACTGATGCCCACACGTCTCTAGCCCTAAAAGTTTCCTCAGAGCCTGGAAGGCATGGACACAGCCAACATTCCAGCCTCTTTGGTTCCACCCTGTTGTTGGAACTCATCCACCCAATAGCCTTTGAGGAACCAGCCCCTTCGTCTTGGAGTCTCAGGTGCTGCATGCAGAATTGGAAGGGAGCTCTTGTCTTTGGTGGTGATTGAAGATCAGGTCTCAGTTTGCAGAGCTCTGGGCAGAAGGCCTCAGTGTTTCTCTATTTCATTTCTTAATTTATGAGTAAATCTGAAATAAATACCTGACTTCCCTTTATCCAGGTTTCATGAACCTTTACACCACCCAACAATGATGTCTCCATGTCAGCAGGAAGTAGTCTCAGAGAAAATTTCACCTAATCATTTGTTTATTGACAACGAATGCATGGGATGTTAGGTTTCAAACAAGGGACAAATGGCAGAGGTGCCTATTCAAATTATCAAGCCAGAAAGTGGACACCACATTCTCTGTGCCTCCCTCAGCCTTACCTGTAACAGGGTCCTCCTGGCTGGCTTATTCTTTCACCTACCCTAAGCATTCCAGCCCTGGGCTGGCCTTCCCTATCTCAAGCTGCTCTTCTGTGTATCACCCAACTGTTTCAGTTACCTGGTCCTTTTCATCTCTTTTGGGTATCCTGGATCCTTCACCTTCTTTCCCTGTCATCCCTCCCCTCCTGGCTTCTCTCACTCCTCACATGACTCAGGGTAGTGTCCACTCTGGACTCCCCAGATGTTCACACCTCTGGCTATGCTCTCCCACAATGGTATAATAAACTTTCTCCTCCAAAAACAACTGGGGTCAATCATGTTCCTTTAAATTTTATTTCTTTTTTTTTTAATCCACAAATAGCCTTCCCTAAGTCCCACACAATTACAGCCTAGGGCTCAGCTGAGTTTCCTATAAGAGGCTCATGTCTGTTTTAAACAAAAGACAGAAGCTGGATGAACAAAATATATCAGGAGACACCATGATGAAAGTTATATGTTAAGTAACTGCATCAGGGAAAATACAAATGGGTCACATCTGTGTCTGATGTGCACAGTTCTCAGGGAAAGTAGAAGACTTGAGACCTGTTAGGGTGTGTGGGTCACAGAGTGTGGCCTCACCTCCCCTGTGACTTCCCTAATCCAAGCACTGTCCTAACCGGATACCACTGAGTCTTTGTCTGAGTCTCATGAGCAAAAAATCATCACCAATACTGCAGACCTCACTCAGGGTGAATCCAGAGGCTGCACAGGAGAGTGTCGGGGACTTTACAGACTGCACCAAGCCTCCACCCTGATTCCACCAGCTGAGCCTCACACTGGATGCCTGCAAACAGAGAATTCTGTCAGTACACAATCACAGATGCCCAATAACCCTCTCACTTCCTTTTCCCCAAATACTTAGTATCTCTCCTAATGTATAAGTTACCTTTGAAGAGAGTAACAAGGGAAACCCAGCTCAGTATCAAATCCATGCTGAGTGTTGAGTGTTCAGTGATGACCACAGTATGGGAGGACCTGTGAGTCCAGAGCTGGGTGCCTCTGTCATGTCTGCAGGGTCAGTACAGGTTTTCATGGGCAGAGGGGGACATAATTTGCATATCTTCTTGCTGTGTCATGAACTCAGGGGCAGGAGCTTAGTGGAAATAAATAAGGGTGCAAATGTCTGAGATGAAATAAAGACCAAAGTGGAGTTTATGGTATCAAAGCATCACTTACTGTCCAGGGACATGGCTTAGTTGGTAGAGTATTGTCTTGCATTTTTGAAGCCCTATGTTTATTCCCAGGACTGCATGATAGGCAAGAGGATGGGACAGGGGAATGAAAATTTTGAGTTGTGTGTGGTCTGTATGGAGCTGTTTGTCAGGAAGAAGAGTGAAGAAAGAATGAATGAGGAAAAAAATTTACTTAGTATCGTTTTAGGTTTTAAAGAAAATATAAATTTTCAGCCCTACTTCAGTGTTCTCCCTGTTTGTAAACTCTTTTCCTGTCTTTGGTAAATAATTACATTTTTAATTGGAAATTCAGAGAAACAAAACCTAACCAAAATCATTTAAGAAATGGGTCTGGAATAATGGATGCATACATTATACTGAATTAACACATTTTTGCTGAAGCCATAGCTGAGTGGTATAGCATATCAAGCATGAAGTCCATGATTGATCCTCAAAAAATAATAGAATGTCTATGTAAATATGAACCCTGAGAACATTCTTTAACAATGGTAAACACACATTTTGATGGCCATATTTAGCAATTTGCTCCTCCAGGGCTGACCTTCCCCACCTACCCTAGAGTCCTGCTCTTCCCCCATCACAAAGGTACTGCCAGCTCCTCTGTGACCTCCCTAACACCCAATGGGACAATGTCCTTGCAGCCACATCCTTCTATTCTGAAAATCCTCAAATACCTTCCTCTCACCACCACCACCTACTGAGCCCAATGTCACACACACACACACACACACACACACACACACACACACACACACACACACGGCAGAGGAAGAGAAAGAGACTGGAAAAGTATTAATTAAAGCTGGAGAAGTCATGAATTTTGAGAGTGAACAATTGTTGGATACACAAAGAATTTGAGTGGGGATAATATTTGGCACAGAATTCTGGTTAGAAAATCACAAAAATTAATTTAAAATGTAGAAGTAACAGGGAAATCTCCCCTTGTGCACAGCTCCATTGTGAGTGGTTTTTCCTTCAGTGCTAAAACTGAAGGGAAAGCCGTGGTATCCAGGGCTGGGCTCCTCAGTAGAATCTGCAGGGTTAGGGTTGTGCTGGTTTTCAGGAGCAAAAAGAGGCCTTGTTTGCATTTCCAGATCTGTATGAGGAGTTTTGTGGTGGAAGAATTAGGCATTTAAATGCCTATAGCAAAGGAAAGAGACAAATCAAGTGATATGGAAAGAAGTAATTACTGATTATTTATTTTGTATTTGTGATATAATTCAGTCTTACTTATTTTTAATTTACCTTTCTTTTTTTGCTGCAGCCACAACTCTCTCTTATTAGCTGTACAGAGGTGTGGTAATTTTAGAAGGATTAGCAAAGTTTTATGCATTTTGAATCTAGATATTGAATATAAGAAACTGGTTTCAAGGATGTAGCTTAGTGTTAATTCATGCAAACAACTGGGGTGTGATACCCAGTACTGAAGAAAAATGATATGTAAATTCTATACACTATTACTTTTCTGTAAGTAACTTAAATATGAATATTTGCTTGCATTAATCATTATTCAGGTGAGGCCTGTGTTTTGATTCCCACTACTGTACATCAGGGTCACTAGTTTTCAACATTTTCAAAGTAATAAAGGAACCATGTGTGTCTCTAAGAAAAGACAGGGAGAAATCTAGAGCCTCCACTCAGGACTGTGATCTCGTACCCTCCATCCCTCCAGTCCTGTCCCCTCCCAGGATATGAAACTCTATCCTAATTGGGTGAGACTCAGCATGAAGAACCTTGAGGTTGCTTCTCCATGAGATAAGACTGTCCAGTCCTGGCTTCCAATTGAGGAATTTATCCTATAATGAGATGTACTGTCTCCATGGTGACAGAGAGGGCCTTTGAACTGTGTCATTTCCTTTTCTGTAGCAATCCCAGGAGAGTGACATAAAATCTAGGAACTAACTGATCTTGTATCCTTCTAGGGGAGGATTCTAACTGCCATAGGAGATGGTCTCCTGGGCCTTGTATGTGGTTAACTGAGAGGAGGAAACTCTGAGTAGATTCAGGAAACACCCTTGCTGGCCCCTCTATACTTACCCCTCAGGCTGTGCATAGCTAAATTATTTTGCTTTGACTTTCTGATGTCTCATGGCAAAAATACTTACCAATGTCAGTGATCATGTGGACTTGTTGCCATTTGAAAATCACAATATACAATATTAGACTGTGTCCCTCTATAATTTCTTTGACAGATCATGGTCTCCAATTGATTGATCTCACCCCATATAGGGATTGCTCTGAAATGTTTGTAGACAGTTTAATGTGCTCTCAGCAACCATGTACAGTTCAGGAAGGTTATCCTAGGAATCTTGTGTGACTGTGATGTATCATGGCAGCCATAGATGAAGTTCTGTGGAGGATGGAATCTTTACCTCTCCTTGAGAGATCCAGTTTGTCCCCACCGAACTCAGCCCTATTCAACTTACATGGGTCCATCCAGTTCAAAAATAACAACACCCAACATTCTTACCACATTTAATCTTTCTGTGGATGGTTCCCTGGAATTCACAGATAACAGAACCCCTCTTCTCTTTCTATCCTGACTCTGTGGTTTATATCTGAGTAAGAGATTTCATGTTACTGAAACTTTATGTTGCACACAGGACATTGAAGGGACACTGGGCCTTGGAGGACAGGAACTTTCTGTAATTAAAATACCCTATAGCCATGCTATCAATGGCAGAATTATTTGTTCCTATCGTTCAGCCCTTGTAGATACACGGTATGTGCGTTCTCCTAATGTAAACAGAAGAAAAACAAAAAAGCACAGATATACAGAATTCATTAGATACAGATATGTGAAAGTTAGAGTCATAAATCAAGAGGGATTATAAGTGGCCCTTCACATCTCTAAAAACAAAAATCTCTCTCAGTTTCTCTTTCTCTCTCTCTCCCTCTCTTTCTCTTATCTCTCTCTCTCTCTGTGTGTGTGTGTGTGTGTGTGTGTGTGTGTGATTGTGTGTGTGTGTGTGTGTGTGTGCACGCACACGCACGCGCGCGCGCGCTTGTGTATGTGTTGGTGTGGGGGGTGCAGTTATCATGTGTAATACACTGATGTCCAGTCAGTGTCAATCAGTGCGAAAATAAAACTTGTGACAAAGACAATGAAATTGGGGAAACAGGGGAATGACCAACAGGGATCCTGATGGCATCAATTCCTTTTACATCACCAGTTTCCAATCCCACTCCTCTGGCCCATGTTATATGAGCAGAAGGCCAGAATGCCTCCAAAGTGACAGATTCTATATGGAGGGGACCTCACAAAATGATATTTGGCTCTGTCCTAATCTCTCAAAAGATAGGAAATTTGATTGCTACCAATAAAAGCAATCCAGGATTAGACTTACCTATAAATGATTACATAGTATTTAAATTAAGAGGAAAGATGAAGAGACTCCCCACAAATCTATGGAAAAATCTTCCACCAAAGTATTTGGCGTGCTGTTAGTTACATCACTGAATTTTGAAAGGTGTTTTTGTTTGTTGAGCTATTGTTGGCTTTTCCTAGCAGGTGTTGTTCAGCTACCAGACTTTGAGATGGGAGCCCACAGAGGCTCTGGAGTTCCCTCAACCTCATCTGATATCTATCCTGGTGATTAATGCCTCCATCGTGGCCCAGGCAAATTGGAAAATCAAGGAAAGTTTTATTTTTGTTTTTATTCCATCTGACAACAAGTGGCAAACAGAAACCTTAGGTGCTCACTGGAAATAATGGTTTGTTTAGGAGAATGGAATCAGGTGGTAATTGTGGTGGAATATGACAGGGCCAAGGGTCTGTAGAAGGGTATTTGAGCAGGAAGAGAAAACCACACGTTCTAAAATGTGAGCAGACATGCACTTGTTTAAAAGGAAGCCCATGGTGTCAGTTCAGAACTGGGGACCATCTAGTATTTCTGAGTAGCCTCAGCCGTTCTTAAAGGCCTGTGTTGTTCCCAAGCTACTGTGTAGGGAGGTTTGTGTCTGTGTTCCCACTGAATTCTCCTCCCATTTGTCTGGCAAAGTAAGTCATGGCAGGTGGTTAATTCAAAAAACTTGGCCATTGGAGGTGTCCCTACCCATGCTGATGCTGGAGGAGTTTAGTTCCCAATCACAAACTGGGTCTCCACTAGTCCATAGTATGGTACCTGTGTGCCCATGACACATTTTTTAAAAAAATATTAACTATCAGTATAAACACATGAGGATTTGTTTAATGTGATGCTTTTAATCACAATGCAAATTTAAGTAATGTTTGTACAATAAATCCCTACATTGGGCTTGAGTTTCAAAGTCACAACAGAGTCTTTGTCCTTCAACCATGCTCATTTGACCTCAGGAAATTCCTGCTCTCTCTTATGGGGTGGTAATACAGCTGCAGTGATGTTTGGACCCCAGTCAGTCTATGGCACATTCCTTAGCCACAGGAGCAACTGCTTCCTGTCAGTACTCTAGGAAGTGCTATGGCATGCAGATGTATTAGAGAGGGAAGGAATGGAGAATCGAACATAGAATTGACACTTTTAATGGGACAACTACAGCAATGCCAAGGTAAGCTGCCTTTCAAAACGATGGTTTAATTAAAAAAAATCCTCAAACCACAGAGATGGCTAGGCTGGCAAATGCCGGAACCACAAAGGGATAAGAAATGCTACTGCGCACTCGGTGTCCAGACTCACAGTGAGAAACAAACAAATGTTTGTTTTACAAAGGCACAGCGTCTCAGAATCAGGGAGAGAAAACACGTTCTGTGTTCTCTGTGCTTAGGGAGGTGAAAGCAAAGGCAAAAGAAAACCAAATGTTTATATTTCCCTGCTCTGAAGTCTTAGAGTTCCTGGGCTTCGTGAGTGCTGCGCGCCCCCTGCTGGCCCAGAGCTCCTCTGCAGGGAGGTTTTTGTCTGGGCTCATGCTGAAGTCCCCTAACTGTGTGTCTTGCACAGTAATATGTGGCTGTGTCCTCAGTGGTCACAGAGTTCAGCTGCAGGAAGAACTGGTTCTTGGTTGTGTCTCTGGTGATGGAGATGCGGCTCTTGACGGATGGGTTGTAGCTGTTACCACCATCATATCTTATGCCACCCATCTACTCCAGCTTGTTCCCTGGGAACTGCCTGATCCATTGATACCAGTAACCACTGGTGGTGATGGAGTGACAAGTGACAGAGCAAGTGAGGGACAGCGACTGTGAGGGCTTCACCAGGCCAGGTCCTGACTCCTGAAGCTGGATCTGAGACAGGACACCTGCAGACAGGAAGAGTTAATTCTGTCAATCACATGTTGTCACATCCCCTCATGGACACATGTATGAAATGGTCACACTCACCAGGAAGGGCTGTCACCAGGTACAGAAGACCCAACCGTCTCATCTTCTAGGCTACACCCCCTTTTCTCAGAGGTCAGCCTCCTGTGAGAGAGATGTGAGCCCCCACAGCTCAGGAGGGGATTTAACTTAGAGCTAGAAGGTGCATTTGCATTTTGGGGGTTTACCTTTTACTTATAAGAGAGGAGGGTGGATACCACTCCATTTCTTATTACAACACAGCCATCTCTGTGTCTGACTTCTGACAGTGTGAGTCTGGAGCAAGAGAGCATGGGGACTGCAGGGATCACAGGAAACACATCTTGGAGTGAGGTCGCCTTCCTAGCCCAAACTCTCCACCTAATTCTTCTGCTTCTGTATTTTTAAGTCTCAGGTCAGCACTAACATTTTTTCACACTTAGGTTCCTGAGTTCCTGGTTCTGATTAAGAGGACCACACTGCTTAGTTTTTTCTTCCTTTTCCCACGCATGTGATTGGTTTCCATCTTTCCCAGAAAGTTAGCACGCCGTCCTGTTGCTGTAGCACAGGGTCCACACCTGATTCTTGCTCCCTCCAGACTGTGGAATGTAGAGGAAACACCTGCTGGTAGAAGCCTCTGCATCCCATACTTCCTCCTCCCTCCTCAACTCCTAAGTCCTCCCCTTCCTAATACACCACCATGCTGTCTTTTGAAGACAAACAGGCTTCTAGTGAATAAAATACAATAAAGCAAAATGATATCAAAAAAGTAACTCATTGCAACAGGACAAAACAAAGAAACAAACAAAAACTGGAAGAAAAGATCCCAAGAAAAGGTACAAGGAACAGGTGTGGATGCAGAGACCACCTGATTTACATGCTCAGGAATCCCATAAAAACACAATTAGAAGCTGTTCTATATAGGAGAAGGAACTGTATTACAATATATATATATATATATATATATATATATATATATATATATATTGTCAATGAAGCCACGTGACATATTGAGGCTGGGAAACTCCCAAATTCATTAGAATTGGATACCTGAAGACATCTACTGATGGACCTGCAACCTATGCTTAGGAGTGGTAGTTTCCCTCAGTTAGGCTCCCTTAGAGAAATCTCACTTTTCATTTGAAAGAGGTTATCAATTGGAGACAGTGATGGGAAAATTTGTACACTTCTTTGTGGTCTAGAACCCCATCTTCTATCGACCCTTGCAGGTCCTACTTTTCCTGTAAATAAACTGATTCCACTATGAGAGAAATAGTCCTTATATCATAGTGAGTGAGAGAGTCTTTGAACTGGGTCATTTCTCTTATTGTAGCAATCCCAGGAGTGTGACATAGATTATAATAACTAACTGATCTTGTGTCCTTCTAGGGGGGGGGTTCTAAGTGCCAAAGGAGATGGTCTCCTGTTCCTTGTATGTGGTTAACTGAGAGGAACAAACTCTGAGTAGAGTCAGGAAACACCCTTTCTGGCCCATCTGCACTTACTCCCCAGGCTCTGCATAACTAATTTATCATTGCTCTCCCTTTTGGCTGTCTCATGACAAACATAATTAGCAATGTTGTTGATCATATGAACTTGACATAATAATGGGCTATGTCCCTTTTTGTTTACTTTGGCAGAACATTGTCTCCAGTTGATTGATCTCACTCCCATGTAGAGATTGCTCTGAAATGTGTGTTGGCAGGATTGTACTCTCTCAGAAATCCTGCACAGGTCATGGATGCTGTCCTTGGAATCTAGTGTAACTGGGATGCATCAGGGGAGCCATAAGATGAAGTTCTGTGGGGGATAGAAGCTTTGTCTATTCTTGAGAAATGCATCCTGTCACATATAAAATAACACTATGACCCTTGCATAGGTCCATCTGGATCAACTCTAACAACAATCCAACAATTATATCAGTCTTGGTCTTTCTGTTGCTCTTTCCCAAGAATTCACAGATAAGGGAACCCTTATTTCCTTTCTAATCTGACACTGGTTTATATTTGGAAAAAAGAATTCATGATGGTGTTGACACTTCATGTTGCACCAAAAAATGCAGGGGTCACTAGGCCTTGGAGGTCAAGGAATTTCTGCTCACCAATACTTGGTTCAACAGACATTTCCTGAGTATCATGTGATCTTTGGGAAAAGGCCCAGAAGATAAGGAGGAATAATGATGAAGTATGAGAATAAATTCCCATGTGTGCTGGCAAGAAATTCCAGTCAACACTTAATCTGAGAGTGCTAACGTATGTGAATGGACCCAGGTCAAATGGGGAGCAAATTGGGTTTTCTCATCACAGGGTCTTGTTTATACTACTACTTGGTGTTGGTTGGAGTTACTAAATCAACAAACACATGAATGGAATCAATGAATGAATAAATAAATCTTTTCACACCAGAGAATCCCGCTGTCAACTGTTGTGGTGGTATATTGTTTTTGATCTAATATAGCTACTGGTGATCATTTTGCAAAGCCAGCCTCACTAGATAGCTCTGGAAACTCGGCAGTGATGGTGCACACATTTAATCTCAGGGCTCAGGATTAAGAAATAGATCTCGGAGTCCAAACCACCCCTAGAAACATCACAGTGAATCAGAGTTCATTCCTCTAATTCCAAGGATTTGAGAGATATTTACTGTAGGGTCAGGAATCAGTGTCAGGATTATTGTCTGACCACGTTGGTGAGACCATAGGAGTTGGAGTGAATCAGAGTATCAGGGAAGTCTGTAACAGTTTGAGGATTACCTCTTTGGTCTGGAAATAGGTAGTGGCAAGAGGTAGTGGCCAGCTGCTTTGCTTCTCCGATCTTTAACTTGAAACTTGAACTCCAATATCAGTGTCTGGGTCTTATATTTTTCATGTCACACACTGTATTATTACTTTTTATTATTGTTTTAATTAAAGTAGTCATATTGAAGCCAGGCTATCAGTGGCAGTATTGTTTCTTTTCTTGACATTCAGCCTTTCTGCAGCAAAGATTTATGTGTTTTCTCCTAATTAAACACACCCAGTCACTCACAGTTTCTCTCTCTCTCTCTCTCTCTCTCTCTCTCTCTCTCTCTCTCTGTCTCTCTCTCTGTCTGTCTGTCTCTCTGTCTCTCTCTGTGTCTCTCTCTCTCTCTCTCACACACACACACACACACAAACACACATGCAAACACACACAATAAAAGCATACAAAGAAAGAAATTTTGGAATCAGATATTTCAAAGTTATAACAGAGTCAAGAATCAAGAGAAGTCATAATTTGGCCTTGTTGCATTTAACAAAAAAGTGTATGTTTGTATATTAGATGTATGGAGGGCATTCTGCACCAGACAGTCGCTGATGTCTAGGTTACAAAGACAATCCAGCTTCAGGAAACAGGGAAGTGAGCAGGCAGGCATCCTGATAACATGAACTTGTTTCTAACAGTCCCAGTGTGGAATCCCATTGCTCTGTCACAAATGTTATCTGAGAAGGGGCCAAGTTGCAAAATAATGTATTGACACAGGTTGTCTTTGTTTTTCTTCATTAAAGAAAGAAGTCAAAGGAAGTAGACACTGAAACTGGTGCCCACAGAGAATCACTCTTCCCTTGTAGACACTTTCTGCATTTTGTTGAGGTAGGAATAGGTGACATATTGTTTTAAAAATGTTAGTCAAGCCTGGCATTTGAGACACGCCTTTAATCCCAGCATTCTGTGGGCTGAGGCAAGCAGATCTCTGTAAGTTCAAGGCCTGCCTGGTGTACAGAGCAAGTTCAAGTGTAGGCTCCAAAAAATACAGAGAAACCCTGTCTGGAAAAACAAACAAAAAGTATGATAGTCAAAACAGAATTTGTGATTGTTAGAGGCATTATCAATTCCTAAAGTGTATAATTACAAAAGCATCCCCCAGAAAACCAGCAGGTGAAGAGAGCACCAAGAAAAAAAAAATAATCAATTGTGTCTGAACCTGGGCCTAATGTGTGTTGAGTGTCCCCTTTTGGCTATGGGATTCTGGCAGGGAGGTTTTTCTCTGGGCTCACACTGAAGACTCCTCACACTGTTCCTTGTACAGTAATAAGTGGCCGTGTCCTCAGTTCTCAGGCTGTAAATTTACCATGCTTTTTGAATAATCTCTGGAGATGGTGAATCTGTCTTTCACTGAATCCAGGTAATAGGTTGCATAATTATAACTTCAGTGCCTATGCGAGCAACCCACTCCAGCTCCTTTCCTGGAGCCTGGTGGACCCAGTTCATGGCAGCATTACTGAAGGTGAATCCAGAGTAGAGTTTCAATGACCACTGAGGCTTCACCAATCCTCCACCAGACTCAACCAGCTGCACCTCACAGTGGACACCTGCAAACAGAGAGGATCCTGATGAAGAAACTGTCATAATGTCTACTATCTCTCTCACTCATGTCTCCTCACACACTCAGTTTCCCTTTTTATCTTCCTTTTAAAAGAGCAACAAAGAAAACCCAGTGCAGCGCCAACCCCATGTTGATTGTCGTGTTTTCAGTGCTGCTCACTGAATGTGAAGACAGGGCTAGAGTCCTCTGGCTGACCTGCGGGGTCAGGGTAGGGCTGGTTTTCATGAGCAGAGGGAGGCTATATTTGCATATCTTCCTTCTATATCTCAAGCTCTGTTGTGTGAGCCCTTGGGGCAGCAGGTAATGGTGCAAATATCTGACAGACAATGAAGTAGTGAGGACCATGATTTCATTAAAATGTTATTCATATTGTATTTGTAATAAATATTTTAGCAGCATTAATTTATTTTCATTGTGCTTTCTGTATAATATCTGTTAGGAAAGGCAATAAAGAGTGCATGAGCCTCAGGAAGGAGAGGATTCTGTTACCTCATCTCCAGTTCCAAGGTTGTATGTCCTCCTAGCTCTTCAATTTTCCTGAGAATGTAGGACTTCCTTGGTGGCTGTGGGATCAGTCTCATGTGGACGATTAAATTATCCATCCCTTATTAGAAGGGAGAGTTGGGTCCTAATTGTGCAACAGAGTAATTAAATCTACTGTTAGAGAAACTGTGCTTGTTATAGCTAAGAGGGTTGTTGGATTGTGGCATTATTGTTTTTGTGGCATTCTCTGGTAAAGGGACCTCATTAAAGCAACTAAATGCAATGAGCTCGTGATTGAAGTCATTTATCCTTCAGCCCTTAAATGATCAAATCATTTCTCTTATAGGTTTCGTATATATCATGGGGTTATATGTGGGTAAGTGAAATAAGGAACCTCAGGGTGGATGCAGTAACCTCCATTGCTGTCCGTTGTTGGCACCTGCTCCTTGAGGCCCTGAGTGTCTGAGATGCCAGCATCGCCTGCTGACCTGCATTCCCTTGGCATCAGGTTGATCTTGTCTGGATTTGCTCCTGAACCAGAGTCTAGCTGATGTGTAGGACTCACCAGGGTCCACAGTGTGGATATGGACTTCTGCTGCCTGGCTCCCCTTGAGCTCTCTGCCCCTGTGCACAGTAGATGTTGCCTTATCAGTGACTTTCTTCTCACAGGAACAGCTGGAAAATTCTCCAGGGATGATTATGACAGATGTGTAACAGAGTGGAAGGAAACCATGTGCACATAAAAACGAACCATCAGGTCTAGATTGGCCACACATGTCTCTTCCGGAGTTGAAAGCATTTGAATATATCAATTTAATAACCACAGGAATGACTGTAAGAAACAAAATGATCAATTTCACTTCAGATAAGAGAGAAGTGATAAGAGCAAAGGATTAGGGGAATTTTCAGTTGGTGTTTCCCCAGCTGATTTCAGGGTCCTAGTGCCCAGGTGTTCTATAGAGAGAACATTGTTCTCACCCCAGACACCTGATGATCCAGAACTGTGCTTTGTATACAGTGATGACTTGAATCAAATGAGGCTCCTGATGAACTAAGGGCTGACAAATCCTTGCCAAGAAATTTGTTTCCTGAATGTTTGTCTCTCAAGTCCCAACAAAGCAAATAGTTTTTTCCAGTCCCATGAACTTCTATGTATTTTATTTTGTTTTTGTCTGCTTTTAAAAAATTGTCATACGATGTATTTTGATCCTTCCCATCCATGTCCCACAATGCTGTGCCCTCCCAGCCCCTCCTCACTTCCTCTGTCCCTCCCTCCTGCTACTTCCTGTCCATTCTTCCTCCTCACTGTTCCTGTTGTAGACGCTAGGTTTCTGCGGATGGTGATTCTGGCCTTAAGAAGAAACCCTCCCCAGTCTTAGTGCTAACTGGGTCTATAAGGAGGCTTCTGTGTGGACAGGAGTGGTGGCAAGAGAAGAAAGCTGAAAGCTGATGTCTTCAATGCAAACACAAAGCAGAGAGCCAATCAGTGGACAGTTTATGTCAGAGCTCACATGGATGTCCCCTCTCTGTGACTCTAGCACAGCAATACACAGGAGTGTCCTCAAATCTCAAATGTTCTTTGGAGATAGACAGTGTTGTCAGAATTTTCTCAGGAATCAGTGAGTATGTCCTTCAGAGTCTGGGTAATGTTCACTGTTACCATCAGTAACCACTGAGACCCACTCCAGCTCCTTCCCTGGAGCCCGGCAGACACAGAACATCAAGTAGCTGCTAACACACAACACAGCCTGAAATAAAAACACACATTCCGGTTCTTAAGACTTTGAGAAGGGTTTGGTTTCATCACATGTGGTTCATTTGTACTTTCCTGGCAAAATTCATGTTCTATTTTCTTCAAAGCTACTCCTACCAAAGTTCCAATCTCCTAGAATCCAGGGGTATCTTTGTCACTATGTATTATCAGAATTTCCTCTTGGTCTTTCCTTACAGAAGGGACATGTAGATGGAGATGGTCACAGAATTTCATTCAGCATCAATTTCTTTACAGCTGCAACTTGGAAAAGATGACAAAGACAGTTAGGACTGTGAGGAGGAGGAAAGGAAATCGCCAATCATATGATTATTTCTGAGTTAGTCTGCAGTCTGATCTCCTCTGTCAACAATTCCCAGGGCAGCTTCCTGCCCCTCTAGTGTTTCTGACACACCCAGGATGTGGTTGCAACACTGTGTCTCTTGCACAGTAATAGAGCCCAGAGTCGTCAGATGTCAGGCTGCTGAGCTCCATGTAGGCTGTGCTGGAGGATGGGTCTCTGGTCATGGAGACCCGTCCTTGGAACTTCTGTGCATAGCTCGTGCCTCCACTGTTAGGGTTCATACCCCCCATCCACTCCAAGCCCTGTCCAGGCTTCTGCTTCACCCACTGCATATTGTAGCTGGTGAAGGTGTATCCTGAAGCCTTGCAGGACACCTTCACTGAGGACCCAGGCTTCACCAGCTGTGGACCAGACTGCTGCAGCTGAACCTGGGAGTGGACACCTGTGGGGAGAAAGGTAGACTGTGTGTCATTGATATCTCACTCTCTGTCTGCTCTTTAGGTTGGGAATGGAAATCTCCTTACCTGTAGATAATGACATGAGGAAGAAGATGATCCATCTCCATCCCATGGTGAGGACCTGTGTGCTCAGTGACTGTGGAGAGGACACTGATCATGTGTAGTTGGTGGTGTAGACATCCCTAAATTTACCACCATAGATTCACTTGTTTTGCATATTCATGAGCAGGGTGCTTCTTAGATAAGGACCTAGTCCAGTTGCACAGCAAGGTAGAGGAGATCTGGGTCAGGCAGAAAGATGCAGAGGTCACAGTCCTGATCATCTCTGTGGATATATACAGCATCCTTCCCTGAACTCTCTGCAGATGCTGAGGTTGTAATATCAGGACCTAACATCTCAACAGATTTGAGGCCTGAGACAGTGCCTCCAATAGGTAACAAGGTTATCTGACTGATTTACAGATGGTGGTGTGATGATGATGACAGTGACAGGAAATTGAAAACCTGCTTAGTTTGAAATTTACAGCCTCCCTTCAGACATATGCAATTAGTATTTACCTTTCAAACATGTTTTATAATAAGAAACTCATCCAAAGTCCAAAAGTAGATATACTACAGAATTATTTACACAACAGTGATTATTGTGGCAAAATCACAACAACTAAATTTTGGAAAAAATATGTAGGTATCAAAAGACGATCTCATCAAGAAGACATGTTTATATACACAACACAACAGAAGTTTTTATCTACAAAGAAAATATAACTTACATCAGTTACAGAAAGTTGGATGCAACTGTAGATAAATGGATTAATGAAGTCCATCTCAGATATCAAGCATTAAAGGAGACTCTCATCAGTAGTTTTTAGATATTGCATGCTTGCATACAACTATGAATAGAAACAATGAAGCATGAGTGAAATTGGCTAATAGAATTAATGTAAATTAGAAGGGGAAAGAAATGAAGGATAGAGATTGTGGGGGAATATAACACAGAGTACAAAATACATGAGTATGAAATTTCTAAAACCATGTAAAATTGTTCTTGTTATATTGCATATTATATCCTTTGAAATTTTAATCCACGTATAAATTGTAGTGTGATCATATCTATACCCACCAAGCCGCTCTGGTTCCTCTTGGGACTTTTCCATAAGTCTCTGTCCCTTTTCATGACCTCATTTGATTCATTAATTAATGACAAGGTAAATCCAATCAGTTCTATCTAGATACTCAGAGACGGAGTCATTCCCTAGTACAACATAAACCTCTAGAAAACTTCCAAATAAAACTGATCATATTCTCCTCATCAGTCATCAATGCTAATAGAATCTCAGCTGGGTGTGGGTTTTCAGGAGTTTCCATCCATGTAATAGTTTTAAGAACTGTTATACCGTCTTTAGTCATGTGAAAAGGAGAGTAAGGCACCAAGTTGTATGTGTGATCCTCAGAGGACAGCTTAAGAAATTCTGTTCTTGTGTCCTGTCATGTGGTCCAAGCAATCAAACTGGTGTTACTAAGTTTGCTAGCAGACACATTTACCTGATCAACTACTTCCCAGCCTCTGACAAAACAAAATGAGCTCAATGTTTTTTTTTTTTCAAATGTTTTCTCTCGTGTATCACTTTGTGCATTTTTGTTTCACTCTTTCTGCCTGTGTATCATGGTTACAGAGTTGTTATTTGGATTTGTGTGTGACTGTGTGTAACAGTACTTGCTGTTTTATTTTTGTTTGGTGTTTATCACTTTACTAAAGTATTTTTTTGTATTTTTTTCTGGAGAGAGACAGACAGTTTGGAGACTTGTGTAGGAGACAAAACATGAAAATCTAGGTGTGGGGAGAGGAGAATCAGTGATCAGAATATATTGTAGAAAAGTTTTCAAAAAATTATGAATGTAAATGAAAACTGAATAAAATAAACAAGAAAATATAAACACATGAAAAGGTTAACAAATAGTCTTTACTGTGTTTGAGCGTGGAAACAACATCACAGGTCAAAAAACGGCAGGTTCAGGTCAACTAGTAGACTCAAGAAAGGAAACCACAGAGGACACAGAGTCAACCTCCACAACAATCTCAGGTCTCTGCTGGGATTCTCGGCTCCATTGCGCCCTCTGATCATCTGAGCTCCCAGGCTGGTTGGTTTGTTATGGTTTATGCTGAAGTTACATTGTCTCCCTTGAGCAGTAACAATCCCTACAACTTCAGTGCTCACAGAGCCCAACTGCAAGGAGAAATGTCAG